>NW_024728222.1:0-26585 GCF_018991925.1 Homarus americanus
CCACAATTCTTCCTCTTACTTCTTCTTCCATCAATACTTTATTAACGGTGTATGTAAGTTTCACCATGTATTGCACTACAGCGGTAGAGCAAAGTATATTTTGTTAGCAATAAACCAAAAGCATATTTTATGGCCTAATCATCACTACATAGAACACCACCCATAAAGCATGATACTAGTAGACCACAAACTGCTATAAACACCCAAAGCATATTTTATTGCCTAATCATCACTACATAGAACACCACTCATAAAGCATGATACTATTAGACCACAAACTACTATAAACCCCAATAATATAATAGACTATACTAGTGACTATAATTGTGTTACCCAATATTTTACGAAATAATACTATAAAACATAATAATAAACACACTATTAGTGTATATTAGTTGAATGCACAATCTGATGAGAAGTAAAAAAAAAACAACAACATAACAATAACCTATAAAGAGTGTAGAGTATTTTTGTGCAAACTATTATACTAGTAGATGGTCTAAGATAACTGTATGTGAAGGAAAAGGTGTGCTCTCCACTCAAACTTTCTTTTTATGAAATCTCCAACTCCCCAGCTGAGCGGTACGCCCAATGGGAAACAAAACGTGGCACATAACACGCCGCCCGCCAGCTCTGGCTCGGTGAATAGGAATCAGTAATCGGGCGGAGTATAAACAACACCGCCGCCAATGTGCTCCTCCCATCTCTGAGGAAATCTGGTGGGCAACTTAGTATTATATTAGTATGTAATAATAATAACAATAATAAAAATAATAATAATAATAATAATAATACTAATAATAATAAGAATAATAATAATATTAATAATAATAATATTAATAATAATAACATGCAATTACATTTTATAACACATACTAACAAAATAGTGTATAGCCTACTATACTTAACTATAATAGGTTAGGTTGCGTAGGAGGATCTAAAAAGTACAGTAGTATATACACACACACACACACATACATATAGACAACAAACTAAATTAGAAACCACACGTCAGTGAAGTTATCAAATCCTCCAGTTTCCGTCTCCACCTCCTACGCCGACTCAAGTCCCTCGGTGTTCCTGCACACGAGCTCCTCAGTGTTTACACAACATTCATACTTCCCAAGCTCACCTGGTCTTCCTCCCTAAATGCCACACAACGTAAACACCTAGAAAAAGTGCAAAAGAGGCCATGCAAGATTATTCTCTACCCTTCCTACTCCACATATCAAGAAGCGCTCAACACACTGACCGACCCTTTAGACTCTCACTGACCATCACCACGACCTCATCTGCAAATTTGGTAAGAAGCTTCTACACCATCCCCGACACCGGCTCCTACTACCACCTGAGATCCCTAGTCCGAGCATTGCTCTTCGACACCACAACCGCATCCAGCCCATACGTGCACGAACTGATCTCTATAAGAACAGCCCAGTCCCAACCATTGTAAAAATTATCGATAACTTGTAATAAATCAGTGTACTCACTCCCAGTAAACACTACTCCTTGCACTGTCACTATGTTGAAATGAACTGTAGTTTGAGCTTTTCCCCAGCTAGTTATTATATGTCTTATTTGTGTCACTCATGTTACTTGTATATTATTTGTAATTCGTAACCCATTCCCCAAATATGTAACTGTATATTTTCAGCCTTCTGGCTGCCAAGCTCTTTCAATAAACCGTTAATTATTATTATTATTATTATTATTATTATATGTTGGCCCATACCAACTCACTCCCCTGAACCCTCCTCCCCACCGGACTATCAACAAGTTCTTGCCATAAGGTACTACCTCATTTGGCAAAGGAATGGAACCAGTGATGAATAGTGGTGAACAGTGCTTAACTCAGTGAAAAACAACTCGGCAGTTGAGTCTTACCCAAGCTAGCTAACCACCTTCACACAGTGAGGTCCCAGGTACCCGGTTATACTTCCCCTGAGACTCCACGATAGAGAGGCCTGGGACCACACCTCACCCACTTGAATGAGTGAGTCATGTGGACCACGTGGTGTCCCCAAGATGCTACGACACCACGTAGTGAATGTTTTGCTACAGCATCATCATGTGAAGTTCCTCATAACACCATCTGTGAGGTAACTGCTACATCATCAGGCCCCTCATAACGCCATCTGTGAGGGAGTTACTACACTACGTGTCTGGTGTTCAACACCTCACCTTACATGATCTATGCGTGCAAACATTAATCTGTATGTTCACTGTGTGCTCCTTCACCTTTCTCTAATGAGGGCTTTTGTTAAACCACCAATGTATGTACTAAGTCAATTGTGTCCAATGTATACTTTCGAAAAGCCCTTGTTTGGGTTAGGTAGGAGAGAGTAGTCGTCATTATTGTCCAAGCCACATTATTTATTTCTATATATAAGTAATGTAGGCTGGTTTTTAAATACCTCAATCCCCTAACGGTGCCGTTTGTATATTAAGAAATACCGAAGCCATACAGTACAACACCAGCGAATATGAAGTATCACTGTAACCGGCAACTGTTACTCACTCATACCTACATACATATATAGAGTCTTTACAGAATGATAGCAGACACGGGGAAGACGAACAACAAGAGGAGAAGAGTTAGAAGAAAATCAACTTCAAGCTAAGAAGAAGAATACCAAGACATTTCCTCCAAACAAGAAAACAACACACACACAATCAAGCCGACCAAACACTGAGAAACCATGGCGGAACCCAACATGCACCGGACGCTTGACCTGACTCTATCCTGCCGCATCCAGGCGAGTTGCTGCTTAAAGTCCCTCACGCAAGCGCTGTTTAGCCACTGCACCTATTCTATCCTCCTAAAATTCACTTCAATCCCCCCTGCCACTAGCATGTTATGTATGTATGTATGTATGTATGTATGAATGAATGATAACTGCAACTTTGCGTATTAAAACTCATTACTCTTACCGAAGTAATATAGTGCGTGGTTATGTTATGTCATGTTAGGATAGATTATAAACTACATTGGGTTACATTTCGTGAGGTTCGGTGACGCTACAGGAAGTTAGGTGAGGTACCTGGAGGTTAGGTGAATGTTGACTGACTGACTGACAATTATTAGTAAGTGGTTCCAACACGTTCACACACAACCTATACTCATACCACAAGTCCAGAATTAGAGAGGATCATGTTATTGGATATATTTTCAACGATTTACTCAGTGTCTAACCAACTCTTTAGCGATTTAAATGTGGACCTAAAATTAGGTCCGTATATTTGTTTGTCGTGGTGGTGGTGGTGGTGTGCGCCCGTCCATCAGGTTGATTAACCACCAAAACCATAAAGGGTGCGGCCCTGCCGTTTCAGGGCATACACCACATCCATGGCGGTGACGGTCTTCCTTTTTGCGTGCTCGGTGTAGGTGACGGCGTCACGGATGACGTTCTCCAGAAACACCTTGAGGACGCCGCGGGTCTCCTCGTAGATGAGGCCGGATATACGTTTAACACCTCCACGCCGAGCTAGACGACGAATGGCGGGCTTGGTGATACCCTGGATGTTGTCACGAAGCACCTTACGATGACGCTTGGCGCCACCCTTTCCAAGTCCCTTGCCTCCTTTGCCTCGTCCAGTCATGTTGTTGTGGTTGCTACTACAGGTGGTCCTGGTGTGGCTTCGCCCACGGTTTGGTGGGAGTAGGTGGCGTGCTGTGGACGCAGCGGTAGTATCGTTCATCCAAGGCCGTCCCTCCCTCTTGGAGGTGGGGCGTAGCTTGCGGATGACGCATGCGGCACTCGTGGCCAATGAGGTGGCCACTGAGGTGGAGAATGTCTGTATATAAGCCCGCCCGCCTGCGTTTCACCTAGCGGCAGAAGAGGCTATCCCAAAAACAAAACCCACATCAAGACAGTACAATGATTACTGGTACTACTGTCCCAGGGTGAAAGAACTCAACCACAGAGTGAACATGGCCCGAAGAAACTACAGGAGACATCCCACGGCAACAAACAGACATCTCCTACAAGTCATAGTCAAGGATACCAGGGAAGAGAAGGAAGAAATTAAAAACGCAAGCTGGCTCAAGTGGTGCTCCGAACTGAACGAGCACACCACCCTTGGCAAGATGTGGGCCCAGATCCGAAGGGCATCTGGGAAGGCAACACCACCACCACCAACTCATCCCAACCCAGAAGAGGAAGCCGAGAGACTTGCAAAACTGTTCTCTGACCGAGCAGCAACGAAGAACCTCCCGAGACAGGCGGAGGAGACACAACGGCGTCTGCGACAGGTCAGACTCCAGATGATCCAAGAGGCCTGCAACAGTGAAGATGACACTGACAGACCATTCAACCAGCAAGAACTCCAGAAGTCGCTAAAACGAAGCAAGGATACAGCTCCAGGGGCCGACAGGATAACCTACTCCATGCTTTCTCATGCCGGTACAGCCGGACACGAGGCTCTGCTGCAAGCCATCAATGCTTCGTGGACAGCACAAAGACTCCCACCGGAATGGAAGAAGGCAGATATACAGCCCATTCCGAAGCCCAGAGAACCAGACAAGCCGAGGCCCATCTCCCTTCTCAGCTGCATAGCGAAGACCGGAGAAAGAATGGCTCTCAACCGACTCAAGTGGAAAGTAGGCAGCCCACACCCTCACATCTTTGCTTACACCGAGAACACCGGCACAGGCAACAACATCGCCGAGATACTCAGCACAGTGGACAACAAACCAGCTCTGGTGGTCTTCCTCGACCTGGAGAAAGCCTTCGAACTAGCAAATCCTTTGGCCATTACAACTACGCTCGCTAAAAAAGGCGTCAAAGGAAGGTTGCTGGGGTGGATCCAGAACTACCTCACACAGAGAGAAGCACGAGTACGCTTTCAGGGAGCAACCTCAAGCTACAGGGTCCACGAAAACGGAACCCCACAAGGAGGCATCCTCAGTCCAATGCTGTTCAACGTCCTGATGGAAAATCTAGTCAAACTTCCCTTCAGACAAACAGCCAAGCTCCTATGCTATGCAGACGACTTACAGCTTATAGTAAGAGGATCGAACAGACTAGCCAACACGCAACACGCACTCCAACTTATAGAAGAGGAGTGCAACAGACTTGGACTCAAGATAAATCCAGCCAAGTCGAAAGCGATGGCCATCTGCACAGACACACCAGACAAGATGCTCTCCATACAAAACACGCCGGTAGTCTGGACCAACGCCCACCAGTGTCTTGGAATCTGGTTTGACCAGAAACTCACCTTCAAGCCGCAACTCGAGTATCTCAGGCACAGGACGAAGAGCAGACACAATATAATGAGGTCGCTCACCAGCAAATCCGCAGGAGCAAACCTTCATGTGCTCAAAGCCTACTACACAGCCGCCATCAGATCGCTGGTAGATTACAGTGCTCCAGCACTCATTGGACTGAGAGAAGACCAAATAGCTAAGCTAGAAGTCATTCAAAACAATGCTCTCAGGACCATGCTCGGAGCACCCATGTGGACCAGAATCTGCAATCTGCAAATGGAAACCGAGCTACCACCCCTGGCAGTACGAGTCAAGCAGGTGACAGCCGGTCTCCTCGCCAAAATCTGCAGAGCAGACAAGCCCACAGCTGCCAAGATTCGAATCAGTGCCTCCCTCCACCTCGACCACAGAGTGCGAGGGGCCACCTGGTCGCACGAGGCAAGCGAGGTCATCCGACACCTGCAAGCAGAAACACTCGTCAAGAACAACCAAGACACACGAGACAATGGTTACACTGTTCCTCCACCATGGAGCCCTCCACCAGCCACACTCAAATTCACCGACCTCGGCGACAGTAAAGCCAACCTCCAGAAGGAGGACCTCAAAAAAATATCTCTCCAAGCCATAGCCACCGAGACACCGGCTGATGCAGCATCATACTTCACAGACGGCTCGGTGGACCCAAAACATCATAGATCCGGAGCGGCCTTCTACACCCAAGGTCAGACCCTCCAATGGAGACTTTCCAACGACTGCTCCACCCTACAAACAGAACTGGTAGCAATCTCAAAGGCCCTACAACACGCTGCAACACAACACAACAAGTCCGTCATAATTCACACGGACTCGAAATCGGCCATGCAGGCGCTGCAACACAGTCAACCAAGAGACAACGTCCACATCATCACCTCGATCCTCGCACAGCTACAGGAATTCCAAAGCCAAAACCGACCAGTCGTCTTACACTGGATTCCCAGTCATGTAGGGATCGGAGGAAACGACGTGGCAGACGAAGCAGCCAAGGCAGCTACACGTTCCAGTAGCGTACACATCCAAGTTCCAGCAAGTGTGCAACAGATCAAGAATCACCTCAGAAAGACTACCAAGCTCCACATCAAAAAGAGCTTCCTTCATGCACTCAACGCTGGTTCCCAATCAGCCAAATGGTACCTGGCGGCCACAAAAGGGGAACCACCTTTCGCAGACAAGAAAACTCCAAGACAAACCCAAGTCAGCCTTCACCGACTACGACTAGGGTACAAGTGCTCCTGGCAGATGATCGGAAATGACGTCACGGAATGCACCTACTGTCAGGAGCCAGCAGCCAACCCACTTGAACACTATCTCCTCGATTGCGAGGTCACACAAAGCCTCCGAGACAGAACTCAAATCTCCCAAGAAACACACACAACACCAGCGGCCACTCTAACCCGAAAGGCCCACACAGACCACATTCACCACCTACTCCGGGTCATCACACGATACCCACCACCCAGATAGCTTAGAAAGCATCCTCTCCCAGCAAGTGCGGACCCCAGTTCGGGGGGCGCGCCACTCCGAGGCTGACCACGTCCAAGAGTGGGGGCCGGTGGTAAGCGTCCACTGATCGGGGGTCCGCTCACACTTGCAACCTGCAGTATCCCTCCAATCTGCAGGTGGGACCACCTCCAATCCCAATCCGGTCTGACTGCTCCTGGAGCTCCAGCCGGAACCACCAAACGGGCCGCCTATAGGCAAAGGCCCGTGTCGGACTACGGTCCGACAATCTATACAACAAACAACAACAACCGGGCCGCCCGTATTGACTATTTCGTCGTCGAGATGGCCCGTACTAAACAGACTGCCCGCAAGTCCACTGGAGGCAAGGCTCCACGGAAGCAGCTTGCCACCAAGGCAGCTCGCAAGTCCGCCCCAGCCACCGGTGGTGTCAAGAAGCCCCATCGTTACAGGCCCGGAACCGTCGCCCTTCGTGAGATCCGTCGTTACCAGAAGAGCACAGAGCTACTCATCAGGAAGCTGCCCTTCCAGCGCCTGGTGCGTGAGATCGCCCAGGATTTCAAGACTGACCTGCGCTTCCAGTCGTCTGCCGTCATGGCTCTGCAGGAAGCCTCTGGGGCTTACCTGGTGGGTCTTTTCGAGGACACCAACCTGTGTGCCATTCACGCCAAGCGCGTTACCATCATGCCCAAGGACATCCAGCTGGCCCGGCGCATCCGCGGAGAGCGTGCTTAAGTCCTCTTCCTTGGGGACAAACAAAAAGCACAACAAAACCTACCAGACATCTATAACTCGGCCCTTCTCAGGGCCAAAGAACTGTTCTGAAGATAATTTTCTTGACAATCGAAATGGTTGGTGGTAGGAGAGCGTTAATTTCGGTTACCCAAATCGCCTAACGGTAAGTTGGTAACATTCGTGCAGGCACGATTGTATAGTAGGTCATCAATTCGGGAGGTGGGTGCAACAAACAAGAGCTAGTAACAAATAAAGATATAAACAATAAATAAATAAATAAATAAATAACTAAGATAAAATAAAATAAAATAAAATAAAATTTGTTTACATGAAATAGGCGTGCTGCAAACAAGAAATGAAGCCCAAACACACTCCAGGTATGTCACTTTGCAGTGGGTGTGAAACTACTCCACGCAGAATTTATTTATTTATTTATTTATTATGTTTCGATTTAGTCCTGTTTCTACGCCAATAGAGAATGCAGATTATTATAATTTTTTTATTATTTCCCTCTCAATACATCACTGTCGGTAACTGTCTCTTTAACATGTAACTGTGGCTCCGATGGAGCCGATTAAGTTGTAGTAGTGGGATGGCGTGTTTGTTGTGCACAAGTAACCTCTTACTTGGAAGAGGTGTACTTGGTGACAGCCTTGGTGCCCTCAGACACGGCATGCTTGGCCAGTTCACCGGGCAGCAAGAGTCGGACAGCTGTCTGGATTTCCCGACTTGTAATGGTGGAGCGTTTGTTGTAGTGCGCCAGGCGGGAAGCCTCGGCAGCGATGCGCTCGAAGATGTCGTTCACGAAAGAGTTCATGATGGACATAGCTTTGGAGGAGACTCCTGTGTCGGGGTGCACTTGCTTCAGTACCTTGTAGATGTAGATGCTGTAGCTTTCCTTCCTCCTGCGCTTCTTCTTCTTGTCACCCTTGGCAATGGCCTTCTGGGCCTTTCCAGCCTTCTTGGCAGCCTTTCCGGAAGTTTTGGGAGGCATGGCGGCACAGTTACTCGTGGCGCGGAGCGAGAGAATTGAAAACTGGCCCGACTAACTTTTCCTTATATACCGAGCGGGCCGCTCAGGATCAGACTGGCTGCAGCTACGGCTCTCTTACATTGGTTGGGTCCGCGAGACGGCCACCTGGCCTGATCCTGAGCTTGGTATAAAAGACCAAGGTGGCGGGCGGAAATTTAACTCCTATCACGAAAAGCAGCAGCAGCAACATGTCAGGACGCGGCAAGGGAGGCAAGGTGAAGGGCAAGTCAAAGTCCCGTTCTAGCAGGGCCGGACTCCAGTTCCCCGTGGGTAGGATCCACCGTCTCTTGCGTAAAGGCAACTATGCTGAGCGTGTTGGTGCAGGTGCCCCTGTGTACCTTGCAGCCGTCATGGAGTACCTGGCAGCAGAAGTGCTCGAGCTGGCCGGTAACGCCGCCCGCGACAACAAGAAGACCCGCATTATCCCGCGTCATCTTCAGCTTGCCATTCGCAATGACGAGGAGCTGAACAAGCTCCTGTCTGGAGTCACCATTGCCCAAGGGGGTGTCCTTCCTAACATCCAAGCTGTGCTCCTCCCCAAGAAGACAGAGAAGAAATAAGAACCCAAGGTTCGTTCACACAAGACAACCTAACCAAACAGGCTCCTTTCGGAGCCACAGGATATCACTTAAAGAGAGAAATATACGACATCAACGTTTTGCAGGATAACACTCTATTTTACGTGTAATTAGCATAGTATTGTGGAAATAGAGTGAAATTGATTTTGAATGGTGTAGATGTGAAGGGCGGTTGTGGGGGCCTGGGGTGGGGGACTTAAACGGGACTTAGAAGGGCGCAGAAGCAGCAGCAGCAGCAAGGGAGGCGACCTTATTTTCACTCTGGTTCATTGACAGTACACATTTACCAGCAGCATACATTGGAGTCATATTGTAATTGTAGACTAATCAGTGTGTGGGCTAGCCAATTTGGGATAAACAGCAAGAATGTAATGTCCTCAATGAAGTAATGACATAGTTCAAGATGTCTTTGACAGTGTCACATTCAATAATATAGTGCTTTAAAGGTGTATCACCAAGTTTACATGCTGAGTGTTCCGGTATGGGTACAGCGTTACTAACTAGCCAGATGTGTCTGTATCCTAACCTAATTCTGGCCACGACTACATCACACAGGCAAGTTGTTTGGACACTCTTCCTAGCCCCCTTGGTCCCTGTTCACCTACCTACTGTAGCAGTAAGTAGGTACCTGTTGTAAATCGAAAGGTTGCCAATTCGTAATCAGGGAAAGTTGATTGAGCTTCTAAACTTGAACTGACATAATCCGAGGAGTGGTGATCCGAGGATCACAGACACCATCTCTCCCACTACAAATCCCTTCCTAACCTCCTGCTCCTTCCTCTGTCCTCCCCAAATTTAACCATGCTATCGCAAAGGTAATAATACAGGTAGAGACAACAACATATTTTCCTATTGTCTTATTATATAATAATAACAGAAACGCTGCTGCCGCCATCCCGGAGGCTATACATTGTCTCACTGTTCATTCCCTCCACAATTCTTCCTCTTACTTCTTCATCTTCTTCTTCCATCAATACTTTATTAACGGTGTATGTAAGTTTCACCATGTTTTGCACTACAGCGGTAGAGCAAAGTATATTTTGTTAGCAATAAACCAAAAGCATATTTTATGGCCTAATCATCACTACATAGAACACCACCCATAAAGCATGATACTAGTAGACCACAAACTGCTATAAACACCCAAAGCATATTTTATTGCCTAATCATCACTACATAGAACACCACTCATAAAGCATGATACTATTAGACCACAAACTGCTATAAACCCCAATAATATAATAGACTATACTAGTGACTATAATTGTGTTACCCAATATTTTACGAAATAATACTATAAAACATAATAATAAACACACTATTAGTGTATATTAGTTGAATGCACAATCTGATGAAAAGTAAAAAAAACAACCTTATAACAATAACTCTCAAGAAGTGTAGAGAATTTTTTGTTGCAAGGCTGTATACTAGTAGATGGTCTAAGATAACTTAACATATGTGAAGAAGGAAAAAAGGTGTATCCTCACCAAGCTTTCTTTATAAATCTCCAGCTCCCCAGCTGGGCAGCTATTAGGAAACAAACATGCTTCCTCTTGCCGCCGCCAGCTCTGGCTCGTGAATAGGAATCAGTAATCGAGCGAATTATAAACAACACCGCCATAATGTGCTCCTCCCATCTCTGATGAAATCTGGCGGGCAACTTAGTATTATATTAGCATGTAATAATAATAACAATAATAATAATAATAATACTACTACTAATAATAAGAATAATAATAATATTAATAATAATAATATTAATAATAATAACATGCAATTACATTTTATAACACATACTAACAAAATAGTGTATAGCCTACTATACTTAACTATAATAGGTTAGGTTGCGTAGGAGGATCTAAAAAGTACAGTAGTATATACACACACACACACACATACATATAGACAACAAACTAAATTAGAAACCACACGTCAGTGAAGTTATCAAATCCTCCAGTTTCCGTCTCCACCTCCTACGCCGACTCAAGTCCCTCGGTGTTCCTGCACACGAGCTCCTCAGTGTTTACACAACATTCATACTTCCCAAGCTCACCTGGTCTTCTTCCCTAAATGCCACACAACGTAAACACCTAGAAAAAGTGCAAAAGAGGCCATGCAAGATTATTCTCTACCCTTCCTACTCCACATATCAAGAAGCGCTCAAAACACTGACCGACCCTTTAGACTCTCACTGACCATCACCACGACCTCATCTGCAAATTTGGTAAGAAGCTTCTACACCATCCCCGACACCGGCTCCTACTACCACCTGAGAGCCCTAGTCCGAGAATTGCTCTTCGACACCACAACCGCATCCAGCCCATACGTGCACGAACTGATCTCTATAAGAACAGCCCAGTCCCAACCATTGTAAAAATTATCGATAACTTGTAATAAATCAGTGTACTCACTCCCAGTAAACACGACTCCTTGCACTGTCACTATGTTGAAATGAACTGTAGTTTGAGCTTTTCCCCAGCTAGTTATTATATGTCTTATTTGTGTCACTCATGTTACTTGTATATTATTTGTAATTCGTAACCCATTCCCCAAATATGTAACTGTATATTTTCAGCCTTCTGGCTGCCAAGCACTTTCAATAAACCGTTAATTATTATTATTATTATTATTATTATATATGTTGGCCCATACCAACTCACTCCCCTGAACCCTCCTCCCCACCGGACTATCAACAAGTTCTTGCCATAAGGTACTACCTCATTTGGCAAAGGAATGGAACCAGTGATGAATAGTGGTGAACAGTGCTTAACTCAGTGAAAAACAACTCGGCAGTTGAGTCTTACCCAAGCTAGCTAACCACCTTCACACAGTGAGGTCCCAGGTACCCGGTTATACTTCCCCTGAGACTCCACGATAGAGAGGCCTGGGACCACACCTCACCCACTTGAATGAGTGAGTCATGTCGACCACGTGGTGTCCCCAAGATGCTACGACACCACGTAGTGAATGTTTTGCTACAGCATCATCATGTGAAGTTCCTCATAACACCATCTGTGAGGTAACTGCTACATCATCAGGCCCCTCATAACGCCATCTGTGAGGGAGTTACTACACTACGTGTCTGGTGTTCAACACCTCACCTTACATGATCTATGCGTGCAAACATTAATCTGTATGTTCACTGTGTGCTCCTTCACCTTTCTCTAATGAGGGCTTTTGTTAAACCACCAATGTATGTACTAAGTCAATTGTGTCCAATGTATACTTTCGAAAAGCCCTTGTTTGGGTTAGGTAGGAGAGAGTAGTCGTCATTATTGTCCAAGCCACATTATTTATTTCTATATATAAGTAATGTAGGCTGGTTTTTAAATACCTCAATCCCCTAACGGTGCTGTTTGTATATTAAGAAATACCGAAGCCATACAGTACAACACCAGCGAATATGAAGTATCACTGTAACCGGCAACTGTTACTCACTCATACCTACATACATATATAGAGTCTTTACAGAATGATAGCAGACACGGGGAAGACGAACAACAAGAGGAGAAGAGTTAGAAGAAAATCAACTTCAAGCTAAGAAGAAGAATACCAAGACATTTCCTCCAAACAAGAAAACAACACACACACAATCAAGCCGACAAAACACTGAGAAACCATGGCGGAACCCAACATGCACCGGACGCTTGACCTGACTCTATCCTGCCGCATCCAGGCGAGTTGCTGCTTAAAGTCCCTCACGCAAGCGCTGTTTAGCCACTGCACCTATTTTATCCTCCTAAAATTCACTTCAATCCCCCCTGCCACTAGCATGTTATGTATGTATGTATGTATGTATGTATGTATGAATGAATGCTAACTGCAACTTTGCGTATAAAAACTCATTACTCTTACCGAAGTAATATAGTGCGTGGTTATGTTATGTCATGTTAGGATAGATTATAAACTACATTGGGTTACATTTCGTGAGGTTCGGTGACGCTACAGGAAGTTAGGTGAGGTACCTGGAGGTTAGGTGAATGTTGACTGACTGACAATTATTAGGAAGTGGTTCCAACACGTTCACACACAACCTATACTCATACCACAAGTCCAGAATTAGAGAGGATCATGTTATTGGATATATTTTCAACGATTTACTCAGTGTCTAACCAACTCTTTAGCGATTTAAATGTGGACCTAAAATTAGGTCCGTATATTTGTTTGTCGTGGTGGTGGTGGTGGTGTGCGCCCGTCCATCAGGTTGATTAACCACCAAAACCATAGAGGGTGCGGCCCTGCCGTTTCAGGGCATAAACCACATCCATGGCGGTGACGGTCTTCCTTTTTGCGTGCTCGGTGTAGGTGACGGCGTCACGGATGACGTTCTCCAGAAACACCTTGAGGACGCCGCGGGTCTCCTCGTAGATGAGGCCGGATATACGTTTAACACCTCCACGCCGAGCTAGACGACGAATGGCGGGCTTGGTGATACCCTGGATGTTGTCACGAAGCACCTTACGATGACGCTTGGCGCCACCCTTTCCAAGTCCCTTGCCTCCTTTGCCTCGCCCAGTCATGTTGTTGTGGTTGCTACTACAGGTGGTCCTGGTGTGGCTTCGCCGAATCGAATCGAAAAATGCTAGTGACAGGGGGGAAGGAGGTTCAGGAGAAGAATAAAGGGAGGATTGAAGTGAATTTTAGGAGGAGAGAACAGATGCAGTGGCTAAACACCGCTTGCGTGAGGGATTATAAGATGGGGGCAGCAGCAACAACCCGGCTGGACGCGGCAGGGAGGCGACAAGACAAGGCCAGGCTAGCGTCAGGTCAAGCGTCAGGTCAAGCGTCAGGTCAGGCGTCAGGTGCGTGTTGGGTTGGGCAATGGATGTTCAGTGCTTGGTCGGCTTGATTGTGTTTTGGTTTCTTGTGTGGAGGGGATGTCTTGGTCTTCTTAGCTTGATGTCGATTTTCTTCTCTCTCTCCTTCTCTTCTTGCTCTCTTGAATTGTCCATTCGTTTGTGTTTGGGTCTTCTTGTTCGTCTTCCTCGTATTTTAAGTCCTCATAGGTGTGGAAGAATTCAGAGAGGGAGAGGTTGACCACGTGGGCTTCAGCACCACTGGCCGCGTGGGCTTCAGCACCACGGGCCACGTGGTGTTCTTGGTTCTGTGTGGTGGGCTGCTTCTGTTGAGTTTTCTTTTCTTGGTTTTTCTTTACTGCTGGTTTTTTCTTTTCTTGGGAGCGTACAGCAAGGAGGGCCTCTTTGTAGCTCAGTTTTTTCTCAAGACGAGCCTTGGCTACCCTGCATTCCTCCTTCCATCTGGGGCAGGTCCGGTCGGCGGAGGAGTGTGGGCCACCACAGGCAACGCATTTTTTCTCTGTGTTGGGGCAGGCCGTGTAGCGGTGTCCAGGGCTGCCACACATGGAGCAGGTGTCTTCCTGCGCCTCACACTTGTTTACAGTGTGTCCATAGTGCTGGCATTTGTAACACCGTTTCGGTCTGCAGTAGGGCTTGACTGGCATAGTTACCCACGCCAGTTGAGCTTCCTTGGGTAGGGTGGAGTGGTGTCCGATGAGGGCAGTGGTGTCGGACAGCTTCTTCACAACTTGGAGCTGCTGCTCCTTGAGGAGCTCACTCAGCTCTGCTTTGTCCATGTGGGCAATTTCGGCGTGGGAGATTACACCCAGCTTCAAGTTGTCCCACATGAAGGCAAACATTTTAAAAGGAATGCCGTTGATGTCTGGGATCTCCGCGAGTTGAGCGGGCATGCCCATCTCGGCGAAGGTGATCTTGATGTCACCATGGAGCTTTAGGCGTTCTACCTTGGTGACCCCCACGATCCCATTAGCTTCGAAAAACTTCTGGAGAACTAGGAGGTTTAGTTTCTTGGGGCAGGTCGGCGTGTCCGGGCGTATCCGCGCCACGTTAACAAACTCGTATCCGTTCATGGTGAGGGAGAGAGAGTGTCTGAGGCCCACGGTTTGGTGGGAGTAGGTGGCGTGCTGTGGACGCAGCGGTAGTATCGTTCATCCAAGGCCGTCCCTCCCTCTTGGAGGTGGGGCGTAGCTTGCGGATGACGCATGCGGCACTCGTGGCCAATGAGGTGGCCACTGAGGTGGAGAATGTCTGTATATAAGCCCGCCCGCCTGCCGGGCCGCCCACTCATCACATCGCTCCTGAACGAAGAAGACCTCTCAACAAGACCTCCTGCTGGACCCGGAACTTTGAAGACCGCCCTCTCCCTTGTGCCATTGTTGGCCATCTTCCCGGACCGGACCACCCACGACTGTCATCGCCCACAACAACTCACGAGCGTTCTTGGTTTATCGAGCATTAGCTTGCCCTCCCCACTGGTGGTGTGAGTGACCCACACTCCAGCTGGAGAGCAGTTATAGCGCGATATTCCCGGCGTGGTTTGAGCTCTTTTCCTTCTACTACCATTTTTCCTTTTCGCTCTGGCCTAGGGACCTGCACCCTCAAAAGTGTATTCGTCCTGCGGTCCCCCCTGTAACTGTTCACCTCCCTCCCAGGAGATTGTGAACACGAAAGGGGGTCGGAGCAAAACCCTCCCCAGCCGAGTCTTTCCAGGAAAACCGTGATCGTGCGGGTCCACCTGGAAAGAGGGTAGCAATCCTTATCCTTCCCAAATAGGCACACTTAGCTCACGTCTATAAGTGAGCAGTCACATACACTAGGAAGTAGGCTTCCCCAATCGGGGCTCCGGGAGAGAAGCTCAGGAACCACTCTACGACCACCAGCTAGTGGGGAGTGCTGTAATTCCTCTGCTATTTACTCAACCGGAATAGGTAGGATCTAAAAAAAAAAAAAATAAATAAACCCGGTTATGGAGCGCGTACGCCCTCCTAACCGCGATCCCCGCCTGAACCGCCAACCTGACGACCCGAACCACGACAGGCTTCGCACAGAGAAAGCAGACCAGTTACGCGCCTTCAATGAAGCCCTGAAAAGTAGGAACTCTGCCACCACCTCCAACAACTCCACCACCACCACCACCTCCACCACCACCACCACTGCTACCGCTACTGAGGACAACTGGACGAAGGTAGAAAATAAGAAACGCCGACGTGCTTTTTCGGGAAACGATTGCCGTCAAGCAGCCCCCAAGGCACCCATCACCACCACCAGCTCACCTCCAACGACACTGCCAAAATTCCGGATCACGAAAACGGACGCAAAAACAACATATGCCGCCGTCACAGAGATGGAAAAGCAAAACCCACTGGCCAAGTTCTCAGTGCGGCCCAACCTAAAGGGGGAGATGATCGTTCACCCCAAAGACAAGAACTCCGCCACCACCCTCGACACTTACCTACAAAACACCACCACCATCACTTCAACCAAGCTAGACCCCGCCCAGAAACTGATGAAGTCGGTAGTCCTCCGGTACCCAAAGGAACTACCTCTCGAACCCCTGGAGAACCACCCGAAGATCCTAAAAGCCGAGAGATGCTCTCCCCTGTCCGACAAGACGGCCACCACGAAACAAGTCCTCATAACGCACTACGGCTCACCCCCAGCACCATAGACCTCAAAACCTGGGGGATCTACGAAGTGAGGCCCTTCGTCCCAGAGCCCCTGCGATGCTTCAGATGCCAGAAATACGGGCACCATCAGACAAGGTGCACGTACAGGGAAATCTGCGCAGTCTGCGCACAGAAGCACGGCACACAGTCCTGCCTCACCAAGCTGAAAAATGGGGAAAAAATTGCCCCCAAGTGTGCCAACTGCGGGGGCAAACACCACGCCTGGAATCCTGGATGCTCCGAGAGAACAAAGAGGGTCCAGGCAAACCGACCAGCAGCAAGACCGGCCCCCACCGCCTACACACCAGCCCCACCAAGTACCTTCGTGTGGGGAACCCAAAGGCCCAAACAACAAAGACAACCTCCTCAGCCAGTCAACACCCAAAGTGCAGCCCAGTTTCCTGGCCTCACTACAGCCACACCTCAGCCACCCAAGCAGCAGACAACGACAACCACGAGAAAGACAAAAGAAGCACACACCAAGGCACCAGAAGGAATGATACACATATCAGACCTAGCCAAGGTACTGACACCTTCGCGGAGGGCCTAGCCGGACTACTGGGCCACAAGATCCAACCCACACAGCTCCAAATACTCATGGGGAGCGTCCTCGGGCAAGTCGCCACAGCTCCAGCCACCTCAGTGGAGGAAGCCACGCCGGTCCGCACACGAGTAACAGCCGAGGTACACTCTACACCGAAGAAGGCCACCAGAGAACCCAAGACACCGACAGCTCCCAAGATACCGACAGCTCCCAGAAAGAAACTGGACGTTTCAACTCCCCTGAACCGAACCACGGCCCAGAAGGCAAAAACCACAGAACACGAAGACATGGACCTGATCCAGTTGGAATCGAACTTGGACATCTCCATCGAGGACCACCAGAAGTCCCCGATGAAACAGTGGTGGAAAACGTCAGCACCCTGAACATCCTAACATGGAATGCTCAGGGCATCAAAAACAAGAAACACCTCCTACAAGAAGCAGCAGCCAAGGACAAGCTTGACATCATACTCCTACAAGAAACACTTCTACAAGAACACCACTGGTTTCAAATTCAGCGGTTACAAGACATACAGGAGGCATTTCACGCAGGCGTCAACAAGAGGATGTATGATCTTGGTCAAGTCAAGCATACCCTCCGCCGATGTCACGCAGCAATTTCCATGTGGGGAAAACATCGAGACACAGGCCGTCAAAGTAACCCTCCAAGAACGGGAATTAACTGTTCACAACATCTACAAGAACCCAAGGGGCTCACTGGAGGTTACTCAATTATTTGCTTCGGCCGCTGACCACGCCACACTCATAGGAGGGGATTTCAACGCACATCATCCCTTCCTAAGCTCGGCAAGCCCCACAAATGAAGACGGCCTACACCTATACACCACCTTTCAAGATACACCCGAGATCTGCCTCCTGAACACCGGAGAGCCCACCCACACTAGGGGAGGAAGGCTAGATCTAACCTTCGTCTCCAGTGCACTACAGCCTTCGGCCTCCTGGCAGATACACCCCACGCTGACCAGTGACCACTTCGCCACCCTAACAACGCTGAAGGTGAACAAACTCCCCACTCCACCCCCCCCGAGATGGAGATACAACACTCAAAAGGCAGACTGGGGACTCTTCAAGAAACACCTGGCTAAGTGGCGCGAAAAATCACAGCCGGCCGGCGCAGCACCCGCGGATGAGACAACCCTCCACCACCAATTGGTCGAGGCGTTTCACCTAGCGGCAGAAGAGGCTATCCCAAAAACAAAACCCACATCAAGACAGTACAATGATTACTGGTACTACTGTCCCAGGGTGAAAGAACTCAACCACAGAGTGAACATGGCCCGAAGAAACTACAGGAGACATCCCACGGCAACAAACAGACATCTCCTGCAAGTCATAGTCAAGGATACCAGGGAAGAGAAGGAAGAAATTAAAAACGCAAGCTGGCTCAAGTGGTGCTCCGAACTGAACGAGCACACCACCCTTGGCAAGATGTGGGCCCAGATCCGAAGGGCATCTGGGAAGGCAACACCACCACCACCAACTCATCCCAACCCAGAAGAGGAAGCCGAGAGACTTGCAAAACTGTTCTCTGACCGAGCAGCAACGAAGAACCTCCCGAGACAGGCGGAGGAGACACAACGGCGTCTGCGACAGGTCAGACTCCAGATGATCCAAGAGGCCTGCAACAGTGAAGATGACACTGACAGACCATTCAACCAGCAAGAACTCCAGAAGTCGCTAAAACGAAGCAAGGATACAGCTCCAGGGGCCGACAGGATAACCTACTCCATGCTCTCTCATGCCGGTACAGCCGGACACGAGGCTCTGCTGCAAGCCATCAATGCTTCGTGGACAGCACAAAGACTCCCACCGGAATGGAAGAAGGCAGATATACAGCCCATTCCGAAGCCCAGAGAACCAGACAAACCGAGGCCCATCTCCCTTCTCAGCTGCATAGCGAAGACCGGAGAAAGAATGGCTCTCAACCGACTCAAGTGGAAAGTAGGCAGCCCACACCCTCACATCTTTGCTTACACCGAGAACACCGGCACAGGCAACAACATCGCCGAGATACTCAGCACAGTGGACAACAAACCAGCTCTGGTGGTCTTCCTCGACCTGGAGAAAGCCTTCGAACTAGCAAATCCATTGGCCATTACAACTACGCTCGCTAAAAAAGGCGTCAAAGGAAGGTTGCTGGGGTGGATCCAGAACTACCTCACACAGAGAGAAGCACGAGTACGCTTTCAGGGAGCAACCTCAAGCTACAGGGTCCACGAAAACGGAACCCCACAAGGAGGCATCCTCAGTCCAATGCTGTTCAACGTCCTGATGGAAAATCTAGTCAAACTTCCCTTCAGACAAACAGCCAAGCTCCTATGCTATGCAGACGACTTACAGCTTATAGTAAGAGGATCGAACAGACTAGCCAACACGCAACACGCACTCCAACTTATAGAAGAGGAGTGCAACAGACTTGGACTCAAGATAAATCCAGCCAAGTCGAAAGCGATGGCCATCTGCACAGACACACCAGACAAGACGCTCTCCATACAAAACACGCCGGTAGTCTGGACCAACGCCCACCAGTGTCTTGGAATCTGGTTTGACCAGAAACTCACCTTCAAGCCGCAACTCGAGTATCTCAGGCACAGGACGAAGAGCAGACACAATATAATGAGGTCGCTCACCAGCAAATCCGCAGGAGCAAACCTTCATGTGCTCAAAGCCTACTACACAGCCGCCATCAGATCGCTGGTAGATTACAGTGCTCCAGCACTCATTGGACTGAGAGAAGACCAAATAGCTAAGCTAGAAGTCATTCAAAACAATGCTCTCAGGACCATGCTCGGAGCACCCATGTGGACCAGAATCTGCAATCTGCAAATGGAAACCGAGCTACCACCCCTGGCAGTACGAGTCAAGCAGGTGACAGCCGGTCTCCTCGCCAAAATCTGCAGAGCAGACAAGCCCACAGCTGCCAAGATTCGAATCAGTGCCTCCCTCCACCTCGACCACAGAGTGCGAGGGGCCACCTGGTCGCACGAGGCAAGCGAGGTCATCCGACACCTGCAAGCAGAAACACTCGTCAAGAATAACCAAGACACACGAGACAATGGTTACACTGTTCCTCCACCATGGAGCCCTCCACCAGCCACACTCAAATTCACCGACCTCGGCGATAGTAAAGCCAACCTCCAGAAGGAGGACCTCAAAAGAATAACTCTCCAAGCCATAGCCACCGAGACACCGGCTGATGCAGCATCATACTTCACAGACGGCTCGGTGGACCCAAAACATCACAGATCCGGAGCGGCCTTCTACACCCAAGGTCAGACCCTCAAATGGAGACTTTCCAACGACTGCTCCACCCTACAAACAGAACTGGTAGCAATCTCAAAGGCCCTACAACACGCTGCAACACAACACAACAAGTCCGTCATAATTCACACGGACTCGAAATCGGCCATGCAGGCGCTGCAACACAGTCAACCAAGAGACAACGTCCACATCATCACCTCGATCCTCGCACAGCTACAGGAATTCCAAAGCCAAAACCGACCAGTCGTCTTACACTGGATTCCCAGTCATGTAGGGATCGGAGGAAACGACGTGGCAGACGAAGCAGCCAAGGCAGCTACACGTTCTAGTAGCGTACACATCCAAGTTCCAGCAAGTGTGCAACAGATCAAGAATCACCTCAGAAAGACTACCAAGCTCCACATCAAAAAGAGCTTCCTTCACGCACTCAACGCTGGTTCCCAATCAGCCAAATGGTACCTGGCGGCCACAAAAGGGGAACCACCTTTCGCAGACAAGAAAACTCCAAGACAAACCCAAGTCAGCCTTCACCGACTACGACTAGGGTACAAGTGCTCCTGGCAGATGATCGGAAACGACGTCATGGAATGCACCTACTGTCAGGAGCCAGCAGCCAACCCACTTGAACACTATCTCCTCGATTGCGAGGTCACACAAAGCCTCCGAAACAGAACTCAAATCTCCCAAGAAACACACACAACACCAGCGGCCACTCTAACCCGAAAGGCCCACACAGACCACATTCACCACCTACTCCGGGTCATCACACGATACCCACCACCCAGATAGCTTAGAAAGCATCCTCTCCCAGCAAGTGCGGACCCCAGTTCGGGGGGCGCGCCACTCCGAGGCTGACCACGTCCAAGAGTGGGGGCCGGTGGTAAGCGTCCACTGATCGGGGGTCCGCTCACACTTGCAACCTGCAGTATCCCTCCAATCTGCAGGTGGGACCACCTCCAATCCCAATCCGGTCTGGCTGCTCCTGGAGCTCCAGCCGGAACCACCAAACGGGCCGCCTATAGGCAAAGGCCCGTGTCGGACTACGGTCCGACAATCTATACAACAACAACAAAACAACCGGGCCGCCCGTATTGACTATTTCGTCGTCGAGATGGCCCGTACTAAACAGACTGCCCGCAAGTCCACTGGAGGCAAGGCTCCACGGAAGCAGCTTGCCACCAAGGCAGCTCGCAAGTCCGCCCCAGCCACCGGTGGTGTCAAGAAGCCCCATCGTTACAGGCCCGGAACCGTCGCCCTTCGTGAGATCCGTCGTTACCAGAAGAGCACAGAGCTACTCATCAGGAAGCTGCCCTTCCAGCGCCTGGTGCGTGAGATCGCCCAGGATTTCAAGACTGACCTGCGCTTCCAGTCGTCTGCCGTCATGGCTCTGCAGGAAGCCTCTGAGGCTTACCTGGTGGGTCTTTTCGAGGACACCAACCTGTGTGCCATTCACGCCAAGCGCGTTACCATCATGCCCAAGGACATCCAGCTGGCCCGGCGCATCCGCGGAGAGCGTGCTTAAGTCCTCTTCCTTGGGGAAAAAGAAAAAGCACAACAAAACCTACCAGACATCTATAACTCGGCCCTTCTCAGGGCCAAAGAACTGTTCTGAAGATAATTTTCATGACAATCGAAATGGTTGGTGGTAGGAGAGCGTTAATTTCGGTTACCCAAATCGCCTAACGGTAAGTTGGTAACAGTCGTGCAGGCACGAATGTATAGTAGGTCATCAATTCGGGAGGTGGGTGGGGGCAAAAAACAAGAGCTAGTAACAAATTAATATATAAAGAATAAGTAAGTAAATAAATAACTAAAATAAAAGAAAATTCAATAAAATAAAATAAAATGAATTGTTTACATGAAATAGGCGTGCTGCAAACAAGAAATGAAACCCAAACACACTCCATGTATGTCACTTTGCAGTGGGTGTAAAAGTACTCCACGCAGAATTTATTTATTTATTTATTATGTTTCGATTTAGTCCTGTTTCTACGCCAATAGAGAATGCAGATTATTATAATTTTTTTTTATTTATTTCCCTCTCAATATATTTGTGTCGGTAACTGTCTCTTTAACATGTAACTGTGGCTCCGAAGGAGCCGATTAAGTTGTAGTAGTGGGATGGCGTGTTTGTTGTGCACAAGTAACCTCTTACTTGGAAGAGGTGTACTTGGTGACAGCCTTGGTGCCCTCAGACACGGCATGCTTGGCCAGTTCACCGGGCAGCAAGAGTCGGACAGCTGTCTGGATTTCCCGACTTGTAATGGTGGAGCGTTTGTTGTAGTGCGCCAGGCGGGAAGCCTCGGCAGCGATGCGCTCGAAGATGTCGTTCACGAAAGAGTTCATGATGGACATAGCTTTGGAGGAGACTCCTGTGTCGGGGTGCACTTGCTTCAGTACCTTGTAGATGTAGATGCTGTAGCTTTCCTTCCTCCTGCGCTTCTTCTTCTTGTCACCCTTGGCAATGGCCTTCTGGGCCTTTCCAGCCTTCTTGGCAGCCTTTCCGGAAGTTTTGGGAGGCATGGCGGCACAGTTACTCGTGGCGCGGAGCGAGAGAATTGAAAACTGGCCCGACTAACTTTTCCTTATATACCGAGCGGGCCGCTCAGGATCAGACTGGCTGCAGCTACGGCTCTCTTACATTGGTTGGGTCCGCGAGACGGCCACCTGGCCTGATCCTGAGCTTGGTATAAAAGACCAAGGTGGCGGGCGGAAATTTAACTCCTATCACGAAAAGCAGCAGCAGCAACATGTCAGGACGCGGCAAGGGAGGCAAAGTGAAGGGCAAGTCAAAGTCCCGTTCTAGCAGGGCCGGACTCCAGTTCCCCGTGGGTAGGATCCACCGTCTCTTGCGTAAAGGCAACTATGCTGAGCGTGTTGGTGCAGGTGCCCCTGTGTACCTTGCAGCCGTCATGGAGTACCTGGCAGCAGAAGTGCTCGAGCTGGCCGGTAACGCCGCCCGCGACAACAAGAAGACCCGCATTATCCCACGTCATCTTCAGCTTGCCATTCGCAATGACGAGGAGCTGAACAAGCTCCTGTCTGGAGTCACCATTGCCCAAGGGGGTGTCCTTCCTAACATCCAAGCTGTGCTCCTCCCCAAGAAGACAGAGAAGAAATAAGAACCCAAGGTTCGTTCACACAAGACAACCTAACCAAACAGGCTCCTTTCGGAGCCACAGGATATCACTTAAAGAGAGAAATATACGACATCAACGTTTTGCAGGATAACACTCTGTGCAAATTGAGTGAAATTGATTTTGAATGGTGTAGATGTGAAGGGCGGTTGTGGGGGCCTGGGGGGGGGGACTTAAACGGGACTTAGAAGGGCGCAGAAGCAGAAGCAGAAGCAGAAGCAGCAGCAGCAGCAGCAAGGGAGGCGACCTTATTTTCACTCTGGTTCATTGACAGTACACATTTACCAGCAGCATACATTGGAGTCATATTCTAACTGTTGACTAATCAGTGTGTGGGCTAGCCAATTTGGGATAAACAGCAAGAATGTAATGTCCTCAATGAAGTAATGACATAGTTCAAGATGTCTTTGACAGTGTCACATTCAATAATATAGTGCTTTAAAGGTGTATCACAAAGTTTACATGCTGAGTGTTCCGGTATGGGTACAGCGTTACTAACTAGCCAGATGTGTCTGTATCCTAACCTAATTCTGGCCACGACTACATCACACAGGCAAGTTGTTTGGACACTCTTCCTAGCCCCCTTGGTCCCTGTTCACCTACCTACTGTAGCAGTAAGTAGGTACCTGTTGTAAATCGAAAGGTTGCCAATTCGTAATCAGGGAAAGTTGATTGAGCTTCTAAACTTGAACTGACATAATCCGAGGAGTGGTGATCCGAGGATCACAGACACTATCTCTCCCACTACCAATCCCTTCCTAACCTCCTGCTCCTTCCTCTGTCCTCCCCAAATTTAACCATGCTATCGCAAAGGTAATAATACAGGTAGAGACAACAACATATTTTCCTATTGTCTTATTATATATTAATAACAGAAACGCTGCCGCCATCCCGTAGGCTATACATTGTCTCACTGTTCATTACCTCCACAATTCTTCCTCTTACTTCTTCTTCCATCAATACTTTATTAACGGTGTATGTAAGTTTCACCATGTATTGCACTACAGCGGTAGAGCAAAGTATATTTTGTTAGCAATAAACCAAAAGCATATTTTATGGCCTAATCATCACTACATAGAACACCACCCATAAAGCATGATACTAGTAGACCACAAACTGCTATAAACACCCAAAGCATATTTTATTGCCTAATCATCACTACATAGAACACCACTCATAAAGCATGATACTATTAGACCACAAACTGCTATAAACCCAAATAATATAATAGACTATACTAGTGACTATAATTGTGTTACCCAATATTTTACGAAATAATACTATAAAACATAATAATAAACACACTATTAGTGTATATTAGTTGAATGCACAATCTGATGAGAAGTAAAAAAAAAACAACAACATAACAATAACCTATAAAGAGTGTAGAGTATTTTTGTGCAAACTATTATACTAGTAGATGGTCTAAGATAACTGTATGTGAAGGAAAAGGTGTGCTCTCCACTCAAACTTTCTTTTTATGAAATCTCCAACTCCCCAGCTGAGCGGTACGCCCAATGGGAAACAAAACGTGGCACATAACACGCCGCCCGCCAGCTCTGGCTCGGTGAATAGGAATCAGTAATCGGGCGGAGTATAAACAACACCGCCGCCAATGTGCTCCTCCCATCTCTGAGGAAATCTGGTGGGCAACTTAGTATTATATTAGTATGTAATAATAATAACAATAATAAAAATAATAATAATAATAATAATAATACTAATAATAATAAGAATAATAATAATATTAATAATAATAATATTAATAATAATAACATGCAATTACATTTTATAACACATACTAACAAAATAGTATATAGCCTACTATACTTAACTATAATAGGTTAGGTTGCGTAGGAGGATCTAAAAAGTACAGTAGTATATACACACACACACACACATACATATAGACAACAAACTAAATTAGAAACCACACGTCAGTGAAGTTATCACATCCTCCAGTTTCCGTCTCCACCTCCTACGCCGACTCAAGTCCCTCGGTGTTCCTGCACACGAGCTCCTCAGTGTTTACACAACATTCATACTTCCCAAGCTCACCTGGTCTTCTTCCCTAAATGCCACACAACGTAAACACCTAGAAAAAGTGCAAAAGAGGCCATGCAAGATTATTCTCTACCCTTCCTACTCCACATATCAAGAAGCGCTCAACACACTGACCAACCCTTTAGACTCTCACTGACCATCACCACGACCTCATCTGCAAATTTGGTAAGAAGCTTCTACACCATCCCCGACACCGGCTCCTACTACCACCTGAGATCCCTAGTCCGAGAATTGCTCTTCGACACCACAACCGCATCCAGCCCATACGTGCACGAACTGATCTCTATAAGAACAGCCCAGTCCCAACCATTGTAAAAATTATCGATAACTTGTAATAAATCAGTGTACTCCCTCCCAGTAAACACTACTCCTTGCACTGTCACTATGTTGAAATGAACTGTAGTTTGAGCTTTTCCCCAGCTAGTTATTATATGTCTTATTTGTGTCACTCATGTTACTTTTATATTATTTGTAATTCGTAACCCATTCCCCAAATATGTAACTGTATATTTTCAGCCTTCTGGCTGCCAAGCACTTTCAATAAACCGTTAATTATTATTATTATTATTATTATTATTATTTATATGTTGGCCCATACCAACTCACTCCCCTGAACCCTCCTCCCCACCGGACTATCAACAAGTTCTTGCCATAAGGTACTACCTCATTTGGCAAAGGAATGGAACCAGTGATGAATAGTGGTGAACAGTGCTTAACTCAGTGAAAAACAACTCGGCAGTTGAGTCTTACCCAAGCTAGCTAACCACCTTCACACAGTGAGGTCCCAGGTACCCGGTTATACTTCCCCTGAGACTCCACGATAGAGAGGCCTGGGACCACACCTCACCCACTTGAATGAGTGAGTCATGTGGACCCCGTGGTGTCCCCAAGATGCTACGACACCACGTAGTGAATGTTTTGCTACAGCATCATCATGTGAAGTTCCTCATAACACCATCTGTGAGGTAACTGCTACATCCTCAGGCCCCTCATAACGCCATCTGTGAGGGAGTTACTACACTAC
>NW_024728223.1:0-6446 GCF_018991925.1 Homarus americanus
CCTCCAAGCCTGTAGTCCACCGCCCTGACTACACCTCGCCCTTCCATCTGCAAATCGACGCTAGTGGTGTCGGAGTGGGGGCTGTGCTCCTACAACCCGACCCAACCACTGATGTTCTTCACCCTGTGGCATACTACTCCGCCAAGTTGAAAAAGCATCAGACCAACTACTCGACCATAGAGAAGGAGGCCCTGGCTCTGGTGTTGGCAATAAAAAGTTTGAATGTTACCTCCAGTCTTGCCCACAAACAACCCTAGTCTTCACCGACCATAACCCACTCACGTTCATCCAAACCAACAAGACCTCCAACCAGCGAATCCTCCGCTGGGCTCTCCTCACCCAGCCCTATAATCTACAAGTCCGGCACATAAAGGGGGTCGATAACCTGATTGCAGACTCCTTATCCCGAGCTCCAGTGGAAATGCAGCAGCTACTCTCCAGACGCACCAGTTGATCACCTCCTTCGCGCCAGCGCTATGGAGGTCTTTGGAGGGGGGGTGTTACGAACCCCTCCACCCCGCACTACGAACCACGCCATCTATTGTCCTGATCTACCTACCCACCACCACGAGCAACGCCATCTAGGGACGAGACACGTGTATGACTCGTCTTAGTTACCACTCCGAGGTTTCCCTTCTCCATATCCTGGGTTGCGTCACCTCCTCAAAGTCTTCTTTGTCAGCTCCAATTCGAGGAGAGGCACTTGGCTCTGGGAAGTGACCACAGGATCATCTATCCTCTAAACCTACGTGCAGTGACTTCCTACCGTCTTCTACAATACTCAGCCTTACTCGTCAGCCATCTCAGCTCCTCACTTAAGTACTTATATGTTGTATTAACTCCCCCACGTCCACTTGCTTCAAGATTGTTTTATGTTTATTAATATGTATATACTGTTAATGTTTAGGTTAAGTTTGGTTAAGGGTAATTTATAAGCTGAATATTTTGTTTAGGGATTTATGGTACTTTATTATATACAACGAAAACTCACATCCTTTGTCTACCCTTTTATAGTCCGATTGTCTGTTTTTTTTTTTTTTGTTACCTGTTGGGATCTGGGTAGACGTATAACTATATTCTAAATCCCCAACTCGTAACAATATATACAGAGAAGGGTGAGACCAGGTCCACAATGGTCAGGTATTAGGTAATGACCCTACTAATCTTCAAATAGCACACAACGGTTGGTGGTCAGGTCAGATGGTCAGGTGACCCGGCCTTCTCACCTGATCACAAATCTTCTTAATTACAAAATTGTCCAGCTTGTACATGCCGTTACTCAAATTCATGTTGAATGCTTCGGTATGTTTAATAAGACTAGATTCTATGATGTTCCTACTTTCAATTGAATTACATGGTAATATTGAGGAGGCATTATCCCAGTCAATGCAATGCTTGTTATCCCTCAAATGAACAAACAGAGCATTGGATTCCTGGCCTGTCCTAACACTGTATTTGTGTTGTTTAATTCTAGTTGCAAGATCTTTACCTGTCTGGCCTAAGTAAAACATATTACATTCCTTGCAAGGAACTTTATAAATGCAACCAATTGTGTGTTGCTGGACAATTTTGTAATTAAAAAGATTTGTAACCAGGAGAGAAGGCCGGGTCACCTGACCATCTGACCTGACCACCAACCGTTGTGTGCTATTTAAAGATTAGTAGGGTCATTACCTAATACCTGACCATTGTGGACCTGGTCTCACCCTCCTCTGTATATATACACCTTGGTTTGTATTTCTCTCTCTAGTCTGTACTCACCCCTGAAGATGTGAATTACACGAAAGCGCTTGGGAACTTCGAGTTTTCTTCTTTCCTTGTGGTTATCAGCATATATATATATATATATATATATATATATATATATATATATATATATATATATATATATATATATATATATATATATATATATATATATATATATATATATATATATATATATATATATATATATATATATGTGAGTACTGGCACCAACACTCTTTTCCATTTCTTGGCTGCCTTCCTTACTCGTGCCCTTGCCAATTTAGCTGGTGGGGTGAACATCTAGTATCGGATGAAGAGACTTTTCATCATAAAATGACTCCAGGCGGGAACAAAGGTGTCGGCCGCTTCCATTACTGAACTTCAGTGTGCAGACATAAGAATGGAGGAAACTGCCGCGGGCCTATTGGCTCATACTGGGCAGTCCCGTTTAAACCCAACCCCTATTGCTCATATGAGCATCCAACCTATGTTTGAAGCAATTCAGCATATTCGAGTTAATGATGATATTTGGTAACTTGTTCTATTCATCCACTACTCTGTTTCCAAACCAGTGTTTACCTATTTCACGCCTAAATCTAAATTTGTCTAATTTAAAACCATTGTTACGAGTTCGCTCCTGGTTGGATAGTTTGAGTACCTTTGTAATGTCCCCTTTGTTTAGCCCTGCCTTCCCTTATACCATAGGTCGCCCCTCGCTCTACGTCTCTCAAGGGAGTGCAAATTAAGATGCTTTAACCTGTCTCTATACTCAGGTTCCCTAATGCGGGATTAGTCTTGTCATTCTCCTCTGAATTCTTTCCAGGATTCTATATCCATTCTGTAATGCGGTGACCAGAACTGAACTGCGTAATCCAGGTGTGGTCTCACAAGAGCAAGATACAGTTTTAGGATGACCTCCTAGTCTTGTAACTAACACTCCTTTGTATGAACCCAAGTACTTTATTAGCCTTGTTACGAGCAAAAACACATTGTTTACTTGGCTTAGGTTCCTACTTATCATTACTCCTAAATCTCTCTCGCAGTCGGATTTCTCTATGGCATCGTTGTTCATCTGGTATCTGGTTTCCCTGTTTACATCTCCTATACTGAGTACTTTACATTTGTCGACGTTGAATTTCATCTGCCATTTTCCAGACCATTCGAAAAATTTGTTTAGATCTTCCTGTAGTTTTGCCGAGTCCTCGTCAGATTTGATAACACGCCCTATTTTAGTGTCATCAGCAAATTTACCTCACCCTTGTTGCTCACACAAAGCGACCTACAGGAGATCCTGAACACCTACGCAGATGTGTATGCACACTTCAGCCATGAGGTGAGTGTACTTAAGACTCAGATTCTCTTTCAACCTGCCCCTGGCTCAGCCACACCTCCACCATCCATCCAGCTTAACGGTACTACCCTCTCTAATGTTACCCACGTACTGTATCTCGGCTCTCACCTGTCCACCACCGTGGACATCATTGACGAGATTCAGCATCGGATCAGATGGGCATCTCAAGCCTTTGGAAGACTCCGTACCCGTGTCTTCAGCTGTAGGGAGCTGAAATTGTCTACAAAGTTACACGTATATCGAGCAGTGGTTCTCCCCACCCTGCTATATGGCAGCAAGACATGGGTCACATACAGGAGGCACCTCAAGGCACTTGAAAACTTTCACCAACATAGTCTCCGTTCCATCTTCCTAGTTCGCTGGGAAGACAAGAGAACAAATGCCAGTATTTTCGGTGACACCAACTGTAGCATCGAGGCTACCATTATCCATGAACAACTATGTTGGTCTGGCCATGTTACCCTCATGGACGACAGTAGACTGCCAAAGCAGCTACTTTACAGTCACGGAACGAATAGTAAATGTAACTTGGAGGAACACCACCCGAGAAGGTGTCAATAGTCTCGAGTTAGCCCAACTGCAAACCGAGACAGACAAGCGCCAGCGCCGGAAAGGCGCTGCCGTCGCCTTTCCTGCACCAGATGTAGCCGTCCACATGTGCAACATCTGTGAACGACCCTGCCGGTCCCTTATCGGCCTCTTTAATCACCTCAGAATTCACCAACGAAGATGACATCCTTAATAACTCATATCATTTTATCATAGCTGGATGATAGTCATACTCGATTCTGAGTGACAGCAAAGTAATAGTAGTAGTAGCAATTTTTATGTTCAGTCAGGTTCAAAAGTCTTGAACACCTGACAGTATTTGGCATGTAAGTACCCGAAGATCTTAGGTATTAAGGAGAGTTTGATCCCATTTTGTGGTTCAGGCATAATATGTGATGACAAGTAGTGTTATTAGAATATCCCAATCATATATTTATAACTCAGACTTTACATGTGTGTGTGTATGTATGTAAGTGTGTGTGTATGTGTGTAAGTGTGTATTTATATGTGCATGTGTGTATATATATGTGTGTGTATGTGTGTGTGTTTATAAGGACATGTGTGTGTGCATGTATATGTGTATGGAGATCTGTGGTGTAAAGATCAGCATGCCCGTCTCGCAAGCAAACGGACCCTGGTTCGATTCCCGGGCAGGGTGAAATTATGGTCAAGTTTCTTTACGCCATTTGCCTCTGTCTGTCCAGCAGTAATTGGGAACCTGGATGTTAATGGATTTGCGGAATGTATTGCGGGGTAATGGTTAGCCAGTGCAGTTGGCGAGTTGTCCGGTCTTCGCGGGGAATTCCTTTTTACTGGGTCATGCAGCTCGTTAACTTAGGGTGTGGTTGTTGTGTTGGCGACAGCTTCTACACCTTAAACAAATTCACACCTAGGTGGCCCTTGGGCCGGCCATCCTCGTTACACGAGGGGCAACCATTATTATTATTATTATTATTATTATATATTGCAAAGGCGGAAACGATCTTCCTGCTCGTTACCTCTGCTAACTCTCTCGGTTGCTGGTGCGACCAACACGTTGGGGAGGTGGGACAGAGGTGAGAACGGCAGCGACTACCTGTGTCCGGCAGATTCACCCCAGGCGCCATACAGTCACTATCTAGCTACCCAGCTGTTCGTCAAATTCTGGCTGTAATCTCATGATAGGTCCTGGACTCGTGGGCTGTTTTCCCAGACCCTCACCTATCGGCTGTCAATTCTCTGGTCATCTACCACTACCGCATACCACGACCGTCAGTTCATCTCCTTCTGTGCTCCCGTGTTCTCCTGCCATTTCAAGACCTCTGTCGCTCGAGTGTGGAGTTGAATTGACGCTTCCCTACCCTGAGTGTGGATCACCTTGTTCCAGAACCTTCCCCCAGGGCCACTGCCGTAGGAAATATCTGTTCATTGTTTGATTCTATGGTTGTTTGATTCCATTAATTGCTGACTCCCCTTTATTGTTCGATTCTATCAATTGTTGACTCCCTTTAATTGTTTGATTCCATTAATTGCTGACTCTCATTAATTGTTTGATTCCTTTAATTATTTGCTTCCTTTAATTGTTTAACTCCAATAACTATTGACTGCATTAATTGTTTGACTCCCGTAATTATTTGATGTTTGTTGAGTGGTGTCAGAGTTTTGTGTTATATTTTTATAGTAAAGAGATGCCAATCTCAAACGGTTGTTTGTTATTCCTCAGAAAACCATGGTCCTTGACTTTCCTTTATTAAGATCCTGATTAGCCTGGTAAGGGATTTCTATCCCTAATTCCCAGGCCTTTATATATATATATATATATATATATATATATATATATATATATATATATATATATATATATATATATATACCTACTATATAAATAAAATCACTGTGATTGAGCGTGATCAGGTATATGCTGATAACCTAAAGGAAAAGAAAAGCCACAAAGTTCCCCAGCACGTTCGTGTAATTCACATCTTCAAGGGTGAGTACACAGCGCTTAGAAGGCTTTTCTTTATATATATATATATATGTGTGTGTGTACGTTTCACCCTTACATCACTGACCACATCCTCTTCCTGCCACACAGGATCTACCACCGACAGTCCATTAGTGTCGCCGTGAGATGTTCATGTCGTTGTAGTCGATTTAGGTGTTGATGTTAACGATGATGTTGTAATTATTGATGTTCTTAATGATGTTACAGATGATGTTACTATTGATGTTGTTATTTTTGTGTACAGGTATATGTTTAAAGCCTTAAATGAGTGGGTGTATATTTCTTAAGCCTTAATGTTTTACTAAGAGTATTTACCAATCTTACAAAACAACGTTTGGACACCTTAGGCAGTTCATACAGTGTAACATCACCGCCTCTACTTAATGTTATGGTTGAAACTCTCTCACAACATCTCTCTTTCTCTCTAACGCTTTTTTTTTTCCTCTCTGATTCTCTTTGTATCTCTCTTGGTGTTTCTCTTGTCTCTGTAGTCTCTTCTCGTTATTTTCTCATTTCCTGTGTACCTCTCTCTCATTTATCTTGTCTGTTACTCCCTCTCACTCTCTCTTATCCTTCTCCCTACCTTCCTCCCCTTCTCTGCAGTTTCCCTCGTAACATGTGTCTCTTCTTTACAACCTTACTCCCTCTTTCTTTTGTCTGCACCTCTTTCTTCCCTCTCCATCTCTTTCTTTACCCTTGTTTCTGACTTTGAATTTAATTCTCTTTTCATTTAATCGATTTCTTCTTCTTTTTCTTTTTCTTTTTCTTCTTCTTCCTCTTCTTCTTCTTCTTCCATATTCATTTTTTCTCTTC
>NW_024728224.1:0-8422 GCF_018991925.1 Homarus americanus
GGGTGTGAGGGCCGGGCACCCCTTCAATGACATGATCCGGAGTGAGTGGGCCGGGCACCCTTTCAGTACCATGAACCCGGGTGTGAGGGCCGGTCACTCCTTCAGTGCCATGACCCGGCGTGTGAGGGCCGGGCACCCCTTCAGCCCCATGACCCGGGGTGTGATGGCCGGGCACCCGTCTAGGTCTATAACCAGGGGTGTGAGGGCCGGGCACACCTTCAGTGCCATGGCCAGGGGTGTGACGGCCGGGCACCGCTTCAGTGCCATAACCCGTGGTGTGACGGCCGGGCACCCTTTCAGCTCCATGACCCGTGGTGTGAGGGCCGGGAACCGATTCAACTCCATGACCTGGGGTGTGAGGGCCGGGCACCCTTTTAGGTCCATGACCCGGGGTGTGAGGGCCGTGCACCCCTTCAGTGACATGACCCGGGGTGTGATGTCCAGGCACCCCTTCAGCTCCATGACCCGGTATGTGAGGGCAGGGCATCCCTCCAGTGCCATGAATCGGGGTGTGAGGGCCGGGCACCCCTCTAGCACCATGACCCAGGGTATAAGGGCCGGGCACCCCTTCAATGACATGACCCGGTGTGTGTGGGCCGGGTACCCTTTCAGTGCCATGACCCGGGGTGTGAGGGCCGGGCACCCCTTCAAAGACATGAACCGGAGTGTGTGGGCCGGGCACCCTTTCAGTGCCATGACCCGGGGTTTGAGGGCCGGTGACTCCTTCAGTTCCATGACCCGGGGTGTGAGGGCCGGGCACCCCTTCAGTGCCATGGCCAGGGGTGTGACGGCCGGGCACCCTTTAAGGTCCTTGACCCGGGGTGTGAGGGCCGTGCACCCCTTCAGTGACATGACCCGGGGTGTGATGTCCGGGCACCCTTTCAGTGCCATGAATCTGGGTGTCAGGGCCGGAGCCCCCTCCAGAACCATGGCCCGGGGTGTGAGGGCCGGGCACCCCTTCAGTGTCATGACCCGGGGTGTCAGGGCCGGAGCCCCCTCCAAAACCATGGCCCGGGGTGTGAGGGCCGGGCACCCTTTCAGTGCCATGAATCAGGGTGTAGGCCGGGGCACCACTTTAGGTACATGACCAGGGGTGTGAGGGACGGGCAAACCTTCAGTGCCATGGCCACGGGTGTGAGGGCCGGGCACCTCATCAGTGCCATGACCCGGGGTGTGAGGGCCAGGCACCCTTTCAGTGCCATGAAACGGGGTGTAACGGCCGGGCACCCCTCCAGCACCATGACCCGGGGTATGAGGGCCGGGAACCCCTTCAGTGCTATATCCCCGGGTGTGAGAGCCGGGCACCCTTTCAGTGCCATGACCGCCCGAGTGTGAGCCGGTCACTCCTTCAGTGCCATGACCCAGGGTGGCGAGGCCGAGCACCCCTTCAGCCCCATGACCTGGGGTGTGAGGGGCCGGCAACCCGTTTGGGTCTATGACCAGGGGTGTGAGGGCGGGGCACACCTTCAGTGCACCCGCGGCAGGGGTGGCAGTGCGGCACCGCTTCGAATGCCATGACCGGGGTGAGGGTGAGAACGCTTCAATTGATATGACCCGGGGGCGTTAGGGGCCGGGCGACCCTTCAGTGCCATGAGCCGAGGTGTGAGGGCCGGGCACCCCCATCAGTGCCATGACGAGGTGTGAGCCGGTCACTCCTTCAGTGCATGACCCACCGGTGTGAGGGCGGGCACCTTCAACCCCATGACCCAGGGTGTGAGGCCAGGCACCCGTTTGGAGTCTATGACCAGGGTGTGAGGCCAGGCACACCTTCAGTGCTATAACCAGGGGTGTGATGGCAGGGCACCGCTTCAGTGCCATGACCCGGGTTGTGAGGGCCGGGAACCCCTTCAGTGCCATGAACCGGGGTGTGAGAGCCGGTCACTCCTTCAGTTCCATGAGCCGGGGGGTGAGGGCCGGGCACCCCTTCAGCCCTATGACCCGGGGTGTGATGGCCGGGCACCCGTTTAGGTCTATGACAAGGGGTGTGATGGCCGGGCACACCTTCAGTGCCATGTCCAGGGGTGTGACGGCCGGGCACCGCTTCAGTGCCATGACCCGGGGTGTGAGGGCCGGGAACCCCTTCAGTGACGTGACCCGGGGCGTCAGGGCCGGGCACCCCTTCAGTGCCATGAAACGGGGTGTGAGGGCCGGGCACCCCTTCCTCACCATGACCCGGGGTGTGAGGGCCGGGCGCGATTTTAGTTCCATGAATCGGGGTGTGAGGGCCGGGCATCCCTCCAGCACCAAAAAACGGGGTATGAGGGCTGGGCACCCCTTCAGTGCTATGACCCGGCGTGTGAGGGCCGGGCACCCTTTCAGTGACATGACCCGGGGTGTGAGGGCCGGGCACCCTTTCACTGACATGACCCGGGGTGTGAGGGCCGGGCACCCCTTCAAGGCATGAACGAGGTGTGTGGGCGGGCACCTTTCAGTGCCATGACCCGGGGTGTGAGGCCGGTGACTCCTTCAGTGCCATGACCCGGGGTGTGAGGCCAGGCACCCCTTCAACACCATGACCCAGGTGTGAGGCTGAGCTCAATTTCAGTGCCATGAATTGGGGTGTGAGGGCGAGGCACCTCTAGAACCATGACCCGAGGTATAGTGCGGGCACCTTCAATGATATGACCCGGTGTGTGTGGGCTGGGTACCCCTTTCAGTCTGCCGGGGTGTGAGGGCTGGGCACCCTTCAAGGCATGAACCGGAGGTGTGTGGGCCAGGCACCCACTTCAGTGCCATGACCGGGGTGTGAGGCGGTGACTCCTTCAGTGCCATGGCCAGGGGTGTGACGGCCAGGCACCGCTTCAATGCCATGACCCGGGGTGTGACGGCCAGGCACCCTTTCAGCTCCATGACCCGGTATGTGAGGGCCGTGCACCCCTTTAGTGACATGACCCGGGGTGTGATGTCCGGGCACCCCTTCAGCTCCATGACCCTGTATGTGAGGGCCGGGCACCCCTCTAGCACCATGGCCCGGGGTGTGAGGGTCGGGCACCCCTTCAGTGTCATGACCCGGGGTGTCAGGGCCGAAGACCCTTCCAGAACCATGGCCCGGGGTGTGAGGGCCGGGCACCCTTTCAGTGCCATGAATCAGGGTGTAGGGCCTGACACCACTTTAGGTACATGACCAAGGGTGTGAGGGCCGGACAAACCTTCAGTGCCATGGTCACGGGTGTGAGGGCCGGGCACGTCATCAGTGCCATGACCCCGGGGTGTGAGGCCAGAGCACCCTTTCAATGCCATGGCGAGGTTGTAACGGCAGGCACCCCTCCAGCACCATGACCCGGGGTATGAGGGCAGGGAACCCCTTCAGTGCTATATCCCGGGTGTGAGAGCCCGGGCACCCTTTCAGTGCCATGACCCGGGGTGTGAGGGCCAGTCACTCGCTTCAGTGCCATGACCCGGGTTGTGTGGGCGGAGCACCCTTCCAGCCCCATGACCTGGGGTTTGAGGGCCGGCAACCCGTTTAGGTCTATGACCAGGGGTGTGAGGCGGAGCACACCTTCAGTGCCGGCCAGGGTGTGACGGCGCGAGCACGCTTCAGTGTCATGACCCGGGGTGTGAGGGCCGGGAACCCCTTCAGTGATATGACCCGGGGCGTCAGGGCCAGGCAACCCTTCAGTGCCATGAGCCGAGGTGTGAGGGCCGGGCACCCCATCAGTGCCATAAAACGGGGTGTGAGGGCCGGGCACACCTAGAGTGCTGTGAACCGGGGTGTTAGGCCCGGGCACCCCTTCAGTGCCATGAATCGGGGTGTGAGGACCGGGCACCCCTTCAGCACCATGACCCGGGGTGTGAGGGCTGGGCATGATTTCAGTGCCATGAATCGGGGTGTGAGGGCCGGGCACCCCTCTAGCACCATGACCCGGGGTATGAGGGCTGGGCACCCCTTCAGTGCTATGACCCGGGGTGTGAGGGCCGGGCACCATTTCAGTGACATCACCCGGGGTGTGAGTAAAGGGAACCCCTTCAATGACATGAACCTGGAGTGTGTGGGCCGGGCACCCTTTCAGTGCCATGACTCGGGGTGTGAGGGCCGGTCACTCCTTCAGTGCCATGACCCGGGGTGTGAGGGCCGGGCAACCCTTCAGCACCATGACCCGGGGTGTGGAGGCCGGGCTCGATTTCAGTGCCAAGAATCGGGGTGTGAGGTCCGGGCACCCCTCCAGCTCCATGACCCAGGGATGAGGGCCGGGCACCCCTTCAATGACATGACCCGGGGTGTGTGGGCCGGGCCCTCTTTCAGTGCCATGACCCGGGGTGTGAGGGCCGGGAACCCCTTCAGTGACATGACCCTGGGCGTCAGGGCCGGGCACCCCTTCAGTGCCATGAGCCGGGGTGTGAGGGCCGGGCACTCCTTCAGTGCCATGAAACGGGGTGTGAGGGCCGAGCACCCCTACAGAGCTATGAACCGGGGTGTGAGGGCCGGGCACCCCCATCAGTGCCATGAAACGGGGTGTGAGGGCCGGGCACCCCTACAGTGCTGTGAACCGGGGTGTTAGGGCCGGGCACCCCTTCACATGACATGGGGTATGAGGGCCGGGCACCCTTTGAGTGCCATGAATCTGGATGTGATGGCGGGGCACCCCTTCAGCTCTATGACCCGTGGTGTGAGCGCCGGGAACCGCTTCAACCCCATGACCTGGGGTGTGAGGGCCGGGCACCACTTTAGGTCCATGACCCGGGGTGTGAGGGCCAGGTACCCCTTTAGTGATATGACCCTGGGTGTGAGGGCCGGGCACCCCTCCAGCACCATGACCCGGAGTGTGATGGCCGGGCACCCCTTCAATGCCATGATCCGGGGTGTGAGGGCCGGGCACCCCTTCAGTGCCATGAACCGGTGTGTGAGGGCCGGGCACTCTTTCAGTTCCATGAAACGGGGTGTGAAGGCCGGGCACCCCTCCAGCACCATGACCCGGGGTATGAGGGCCGGGCACCCTTTCAGTGCCTTGAACCGGGGTGTGAGTGCCGGTCACTCCTTCAGTGCCATGATCCGGGGTGTGAGGGCCGGACCCCTTCAATGACATGACCCGGGGTGTGGGGGCCGGACACCCTTTCAGTGCCATGAACCGGGGTGTCAGTGCCGGTCAATCCTTCAGTGCCATGATCCGGGGTGTGAGGGCCGGGCACCCTTTTAGTGCCATGAACCGGGGTGTGAGTGCCTGTCACTCCTTCAGCCCCATGACCTGGGGTGTGATGGCCGGGCACCCGTTTAGGTCTATGACAAGGGATGTGAGGGCCGGTCACACCTTCAGTGCCATGTCCAAGGGTGTGACGGCCGGGCACCGCTTCAGTTCCATGACCCGGGGTGTGAAAGCCGGGAACCCCTTCAGTGCCATGAAACGGGGTGTGAGGGCCGGGCACCCCTTCAGTGAGATGACCCGGGGTGTGAGGGCCGGGAACCCCTTCAGTGGCATGACCCGGGGCGTCAGGGCCGGGGACCTCTTTATGTCATGAAGCGGGGTGTGAGTGCGGGCACCCGTTCAGTGACATGACCGGGGCATCAGGGCCAGTTACCCCTTCACTGCCCTTAGAAACGGGGTGTGAGGCCGGACACCTTCCTCACCATGACCCGGGGTGAGGGCCGGTCGCGATTTTGGTTCCATGAATCGGGGGTGAGGGCCGGGCATCCCTCCAGCACCAAGAAACGGGGTATGAGGGCCGGGCACCCCTTTTGTGCTATGACCCGGCGTGTGAAGGCCGGGCACCCTTTCAGTGACATGACCCGGGGTGTGAGGGCCGGGCACCCTTTCAGTGACATGACCCGGGGTGTGAGGGCCGGGCACCCCTTCAAAGACATGACCCGGAGTGTGTGTGCCAAACACTCTTTCAGTGCCATGACCCGGGGTGTGAGAGCCGGTGACTCCTTCAGTGTCATGACCCGGGGTGTGAGGGCCGGGCACCCCTTCAGCACCATGACCCGGGGTGTGAGGGCTGGGCTCGATTTCAGTGCCATGAATCGGGGTGTGAGGGCCGAGCACCCCTCTAGCACTATGACCCGGGGTATAAGGGCCGGGCACCCCTTCAATGACGTGACCCGGGGTGTGTGGGTCGGGTACCCTTTCAGTGCCATGACCTGGTATGTGAGGGCGGGGCACCCGTTTAGGTCTATAACCAGGGGTGTGAGGGCCGGGCACACCTTCAGTGCCATGGCCAGGGGTGTGACGGCCGGGCACCCCTTCAGTGACATGACCTGGGGTGTGAGGGCCGGGCACTATTTCAGTGCCATGAAATGGCGTGTGAAGGCCGGGCAACCCTACAGTGCTGTGAACCGGGGTTTGAGGGCCGGGCACCTCAGCACCATGGCCCGTGAGGTGGCCAAGGCCGAGCACCCCTTCAGTGTCGCGGCCGGGGAGTGTCCAGGGCCGGGCACCCCTCCAGCATCATGGCCCGGGGTGTGAGGGCCGGGCACCCTTTCAGTGCCATGAATCGGGGTGTAGGGCCGGGCACCATTTTAAGTACATGACCAGGAATGAGGGACGGGCAAACCTTCAGTGCCATGGCCACAGGTGTGAGGGCCCGGCACCTCATCAGTGCCATGACCCGGGGTGTGAGGGCCGAGCACCCCTTCAGTGACATGACCCGGGGTGTGAGGGCCGGGCACCCTTTCAGCACCATGTCCCGGGGTGTGAGGGCCGGGCACCCCTTCAGCACCATGACCCGGTGTGTGAGGGCCGGGCACCCCTTCAGTTCCTTGAACCGGGGTGTGAGGGCCGGGCACCCCTTCAGTGACATGAACCGGGGTGTGGGGGCCGGGCACCCTTTCAGTGCCATGAAACGGGGTGTAACATCCGGGCACCCCTCCAGCACCGTGACCCGGGGTATGAGGGCCGGGAACTCCTTCAGTGCTATGTCCCTGGGTGTGAGAGCCGGGCACCCTTTCAGTGACATGACCCGGGGTGTGAGGGCCGGGCACCCCTTCAATGACATGACCCGTAGTGGATGGGCCGGGCACCCTTTCAGTGCCATGACCCGGAGGGTGAGGGCCGGTCACTCCTTCAGTGCCATGACCCGGGGTGTTAGGGCCGGGCACCCCTTCAGCCCCATGACCCGGGGTGTGAGGGCCGGCAACCCGTTTAGGTCTATGACCAGGGGTGTGACGGCACGGCACCACTTCAGTGCCATGACCCGGGGTGTGAGGGCAGGGACCCCTTCAGTGACATGACCCGGGGCGTCAGGGCCGGGCACCCCTTCAGTGCCATGAGCCGAGGTGTGAGGGCCGGGCACCCCATCAGTGCCATGAAACGGGGTGTGAGGGCCGGGCACCCCTAGAGTGCTGTGAACCGGGGTGTTAGGGCCGGGCACCCCTTCACATGACCCAGGGTGTGAGGGCAGGGCACCCCTTCAGTGCCATGAATCGGGGTGTGAGGGCCGGGCACCCCTTCAGCACCATGACCCGGGGTGTGAGGGCTGGGCATGATTTCAGTGCCATGAATCGGGGTGTGAGGGCCGGGCACCCCTCTAGCACCATGACCCGGGGTATGAGGGCTGGGCACCCCTTCAGTGCTATGACCCGGGGTGTGAGGGCCGGGCACCATTTCAGTGACATCACCCGGGGTGTGAGTAAAGGGAACCCCTTCAATGACATGAACCTGGAGTGTGTGGGCCGGGCACCCTTTCAGTGCCATGACTCGGGGTGTGAGGGCCGGTCACTCCTTCAGTGCCATGACCCGGGGTGTGAGGGCCGGGCAACCCTTCAGCACCATGACCCGGGGTGTGGAGGCCGGGCTCGATTTCAGTGCCAAGAATCGGGGTGTGAGGTCAGGGCACCCCTCCAACACCATGACCCAGGGTATGAGGGCCGGGCACCCCTTCAATGACATGACCCGAGGTGTGTGGGCCGGGCCCCCTTTCAGTGCCATGATCCGGGGTGTGAGGGCCGGGAACCCCTTCAGTGACATGACCCGGGGCGTCAGGGCCGGGCACCCCTTCAGTGCCATGAGCCGGGGTGTGAGGGCCGGGCACTCCTTCAGTGCCATGAAACGGGGTGTGAGGGCTGGGCACCCCTACAGAGCTATGAACCGGGGTGTGAGGGCCGGGCACCCCATCAGTGCCATGAAACGGGGTGGGAGGGCCGGGCACTTCTACAGTGCTGTGAACCGGGGTGTTAGGGCCGGCCACCCATTCACATGACATGGGGTATGAGGGCCGGGTACCCTTTGAGTGCCATGAATCTGGGTGTGATGGCCGGGCACCCCTTCAACTCTATGACCCGTGCTGTGAGCGCCGGGAACCGCTTCAACCCCATGACCTGGGGTGTGAGGGCCGGGCACCCCTTTCGGTCCATGACCCGGGGTGTGAGGGCCAGGCACCCCTTTAGTGATATGACTCTGGGTGTGAGGGCCGAGCACCCCTTCAGTGCCATGAAATGGGGTGTGAGGGCCGGGCACCCGTTCAGTGACATGACCCGGGGCATCAGGGCCGG
>NW_024728225.1:0-23923 GCF_018991925.1 Homarus americanus
TATAACAAAGTCCCCTCATCGAGTATAACAAAGCCCCCTCATCGAGTATATTAAAGTCCCCTCATCGAGTAAAACAAATTCCCCTCATCGAGTATAACAAAGCCCTCTGATCGAGTATAACAAAGTCCCCTAATCGAGTATAACAAAGTCACCCAAACGAGTATAACAAAGCCCCCTGAACGAGTATAACAAAGATCCCTGATCGAGTATAACAAAGTCCCCTGATAGAGTAGAACAAAGATCCCTGATCGAGTATAACAAAGTCCCCTGATAGAGGATAACAAAGTCCGCTGATCGAGTATAACAAAGTCCCCTGACCGGGTATAGCAAATTCCCCTGATCGAGTATACCAAAGTCCACTCATCGAGTATAACAAAGTCCTCTGATTGAGAATAAGAAAGTCTCCTGATCGCGTATAACAAAGTCCCCTGATCGAGAATAACAAAGCCCCCGGAACGAGTATAACAAAGATCCCTGATCGAAGAAAACAAATTCCCCTGAACGAGTATAACAAAGTCCCCTGATAGAGTATAACAAAGCCCCCTCATCGAGTATAACAAAGTCCCATGATCGAGTATAACAAATTCCCCTGATCAAGTATAAAAAAGTCCCCTCATCGAGTATAACAAAGGCCCCTTATCGAGTATAACAAAGGCCCCTGATCGAGTATAATAAATTCCCCTGATCGAGTATAACAAAGTCCCTCATCGAGTATAGCAATGTCCCCTAATCGAGTTTTTTAAAGTCCCTCATCGAGTATAACAAAGTCCACTAATCTGCCCTGATCAACTATAACAAAGTCCCCTGATCGAGTATAACAAAGTCCCCTGATCGAGTAAAACAAAGTCCCCTGATCGAGTATAACAAATTCCCCTGATCGAGTATAACACAGTCCCCTCATCGAGTATAACAAAGGCCCCTTATCGAGTATAACAAACTTCCCTGATCGGTTATAGCAAAGTCCCCTCATAGAGTATAACACAGCCCCCTCATCGAGTATAACAAAGTCACATGACCGAGTATAACAAAGCCCCCTGAACGAGTATAACAAAGATCCCTGATCGAGTATAACAAAGGCCGCTTATCGAGTATAACAAAGTTTCCTGATCGAGTGTAATAAAGGCCCTGATCGAGTATAACAAAGTCCCGTGATCGAGTACAACAAAGGCCCCTGATCGAGTACAATAAAGGCCCCTCATCGAGTACAACAAAGGCCCCTGATCGAGTATAACAAAGTCCCCTCATCAAGAATAACAAAGCCCCTCATCGAGTATAACAAAATCCCCTGATCAAGTATAACAGTCCCCTGATCAAGTATAACATATTCCCCTAAGTGAGAATAACAAAGTCCCCTCATCGAGTATAATAAAGGCCCCTTATCGAGTATAACAAAGCCCCCTGATCGAGTATAGCAAATTCCGCTGATCGAGTATAGCAAAGTCCCCTGAACGAGTATAAAAAGTCCCCTCATCGAGTATAACAAAGTCCCCTTATCGAGTATAACAAAGTCACCTGAACGAGTATAACAAAGTCCCCTGAACGAGTATAACAAAGATGCCTGATCGAGTATAACAAAGTCCCCTGATAGAGGATAACAAAGTTCCCTGATCGAGTAAGGCAAAGTCCCCTGATCGAGTATAACAAAGTCCACTCATCTAGTATAACAAAGTCCCCTGATCAAGTATAACAAACTTCCCTGATCGGGTATAGCAGTCCCCTCATAGAGACATAACACAGCCCTCATCGAGTATATAACAGTCACATGACCGAGCATAACAAAGCCCCTGAACGAGTATATAACAAAGTCCCCTCATCGAGTATAACAAAGGCCCCTTATCGAGTATAACAAAGCCCCCTGATCGAGTATAGCAAAGTCACCTGATCGAGTATAGCAAAGTCCCCTCATCGAGTACAATAAAGGCCCCTCATCGAGTACAACAAAGGCCCCTTATCGAGTATAACAAAGTCCCCTCATCAAGAATAACGAAGCCCCTCATCGAGTATAACAAAATCCCCTGATCAATTATAACAGTCCCCTGATCAAGTATAACAAATTCCCCTAAGTGAGAATAACAAAGTCCCCTCATCGAGTATAACAAAGGCCCCTTATCGAGTATAACAAAGCCCCCTGATCGAGTATAGCAAAGTCCCCTGATCGAGTATAGCAAAGTCCCCTGATCGAGTATAAAAAGACCCCTCATCGAGTATAACAAAGTCCCCTTATCGAGTATAACAAAGTCACCTGAACGAGTATAACAAAGCCCCCTGAACGAGTATAACAAAGATGCCTGATCGAGTATAACAAAGTCCCCTGATAGAGGATAACAAAGTTCCCTGATCGAGTAAGGCAAAGTCCCCTAATCGAGTATATTAAAGTCCCCTGATCGAGTATAACAAAGTCCACTCATCTAGTATAACAAAGTCCCCTGATCAAGTATAACAAAGCCCCCTGATCGAGTATAACAAAGTCCCCTCATAACAAAGGGCCCTGATCAAGTATATCAAAGTCCCCTGATCGAGTATAACAAAGTCCCCTTATCGAGTATAACAACTGCCCCTTATCGAGTAAAACAAAGGCCCCTGGTCGAGTATAACAAAGTCCCCTGATCAAGAAAAACAAAGAAAACTGATCGAGTATAACAAAGTCCCCAGATCCAGTATAACAAAGTCCCCTGATAGACTAAAACAAAGGCCCCTCATCGAGTATAACAAAGTCCCCTGATAAAGTATAACAAAGTCCACTGATCCAGTATAACAAAGACCCTTGGTCGAGCATAACAAAGACCCCTGATCGAGTATAACAAGTCCCCTGATCAAGTATAACAAAGCCCGTCATCGAGTATATCAAAGTCCCCTTATCGAGTATAACAAAGTCCCCTGATCGAGTATAACAATGGCCCCTTATCGAGTATAACAATGGCCCCAGATCGAGTACAACAAAGCTCCCTGATCGAGTACAACAATGACCCCTCATCGAGTATAACAAAGTCGCCTGATCGAGTATAACAAAGTCCGCTGATCGAGTATATCAAAGTCCAGATCGAATATAACAAAAGGCCCTGATCGAGTATAACAAAGTCCCCAGATTGAGTATAACAAAGTCCTCCGATCGAGTATAACAAAGGCCCCTGATCGAGTATAAAAAAGTCCCCTGATAGAGTATAACAAAGCCCCCTCATCGAGTATAACAAAGGCCCCTGATCGAGTATAACAAAGTCCCCTGATTGTGTATAACAAAGTCCCATGATCGAGTATAACAAAGCCCCCTCATCGAGTATAACAAAGTCCCCTGATCGAGTATAACAAAGGCCCTTATCGAGTATAACAAAGGCCCCTGATCGAGTATAACAAATTACCCTGATCGAGTATAACAAAGTCCCCTCATCTAGTATAGCAATGTCCCCTGATCGAGTATTTTAAAGTCCCTCATCGAGTATAACAAAGTCCACTAATCTGCCCTGATCAACTATAACAAAGTCCCCTGATCGAGTATAACAAATTCCCCTGATCGAGTAAAACAAAGTCCCCTGATTGAGTATAACAAATTCCCCTGATCGAGTATAACAAAGTCCCCTCATCGAGTATAACAAAGGCCCCTTATCGAGTATAACAAAGCCCCCTCATCGAGTATAGACAAAGTCCCCTGATCGAGTATAACAAAGTCCCCTCATCGAGTATAACAAACCCCCTCATCGAGTATATTAAAGTCCCCTCATCGAGTATAACAAAGTCCCCTCATCGAGTATAACCAAAGCCCCCTGAACGAGTATAACAAAGATGCCTGATCGAGTATAACAAAGTCCCCTGATAGAGGATAACAAAGTTCCCTGATCGAGTAAGGCAAAGTCCCCTGATCGAGTATATTAAAGTCCCCTGATCGAGTATAACAAAGTCCACTCATCTAGTATAACAAAGTCCCCTGATCAAGTATAACAAAGCCCCCTGATCGAGTATAACAAAGTCCCCTCATCGAGTATAACAAAGGGCCCTGATCAAGTATAACAAAGTCCCCTGATCGAGTATAACAAAGTCCCCTAATCGAGTATAACAACTGCCCCTTATCGAGTACAACAAAGGCCCCTGGTCGAGTATAACAAAGTCCCCTGATCAAGAATAACAAAGAAAACTGATCGAGTATAACAAAGTCCCCAGATCCAGTATAACAAAGTCCCCTGATAGAGTAAAACAAAGGCCCCTCATCGAGTATAACAAAGTCCCCTGATAGAGTATAACAAAGTCCACTGATCCAGTATAACAAAGACCCTTGGTCGAGCATAACAAAGTCCCCTGATCGAGTATAACAAGTCCCCTGATCAAGTATAACAAAGCCCCTCATCGAGTATAACAAAGTCCCCTTATCGAGTATAACAAAGTCCCCTGATCGAGTATAACAATGGCCCCTTATCGAGTATAACAATGGCCCCAGATCGAGTACAACAAAGCTCCCTGATCGAGTACAACAATGACCCCTGATCGAGTATAACAAAGTCGCCTGATCGAGTATAACAAAGGCTCGTCATCGAATATAACAAAGGCCCCTGATCGAGTATAACAAAGTCCCCTGATCGAGTATATCAAAGTCCAGATCGAATATAACAAAGGCCCCTGATCGAGTATAACAAAGTCCCCAGATTGAGTATAACAAAGTCCTCCGATCGAGTATAACAAAGGCCCTGATCGAGTATAACAAAGTCCCCTGATAGAGTATAACAAAGCCCCCTCATCGAGTATAACAAAGGCCCCTGATCGAGTATAACAAAGCTCCCTCATCGAGTATAACAAAGTCCCCTCATCGAGTATAACAAAGGCCCCTTATCGAGTATAACAAAGGCCCCTGATCGAGTATAACAAATTCCCCTGATCGAGTATAACAAAGTCCCCTCATCGAGTATAAATGTCATCGAGTATTTTAAAGTCCACTAATCTGCCCTGATCAACTATAACAAAGTCCCCTGATCGAGTATAACAAAGTCCCCTGATCGAGTAAAACAAAGTCCCCTGATCGAGTATAACAAATTCCCCTGATGGAGTGTAATAAAGTCCCCTCATCGAGTATAACAAAAGCCCCTTATCGAGTATAACAAAGCCCCCTCATCGAGTATAGACAAAGTCCCCTCATCGAGTATAACAAAATCCCCTCATCGAGTATAACAAAGCCCCCTCATCGAGTATATTAAAGTCCCCTCATCGAGTATAACAAAGTCCCCTCATCGAGTATAACAAAGCCCCCTGATCGAGTATAACAAAGTCCCCTGATCGACTATAACAAAGTCACCTGAACGAGTATAACAAAGCCCCCTGAACGAGTATAACAAAGATCCCTGATCGAGTATAACAAAGTCCCCTGATAGAGTAGAACAAAGATCCCTGATCGAGTATAACAAAGTCGCCTGATCGAGTATAACAAAGTCGCCTGATCGGGTATAACAAAGTCCCCTGATCGAGTATAACAAAGCCCCCTCATCGAGTATATTAAAGTCCCCTGATCGAGTATAACAAAGTCCACTAATCTAGTATAACAAAGTCCCCTGATCAAGTATAACAAAGCCACTTGATCGAGTAGTAACAAAGCCCCCTCATCGAGTATAACAAAGGGCCCTGATCGAGTATAACAAAGTCCCTTCATCGAGTATAACAAAGTCCCCTGATCGAGTATAACAAATTCCCCTAATCGAGAATAACAAAGCCCCCTGAAAGAGTATAACAAAGATCCCTGATCGAGTATAACAAAGTCCCCCGATAGAGTATAACAAAGTCCGCTGATCGAGTATAACAAAGTCCCCTGATCGGGTATAGCAAATTCCCCTGATCGAGTATAACAAAGTCCACTCATCGAGTATAACAAAGTCCTCTGATTGAGAATAAGAAAGTCTCCTGATCGCGTATAACAAAGTCCCCTGATCGAGTATAACAAAGCCCCCGGAACGAGTATAACAAAGATCCCTGATCGAAGAAAACAAATTTCCCTGAACGAGTATAACAAAGTCCCCTGAGAGAGTGTAACAAAGCCCCCTCATCGAGTATAACAAAGTCCCCTGATCGAGTATAACAAATTCCCCTGATCGAGTATAACAATGTCCCCTCATCGAGTATAACAAAGGCCCCTTATCGAGTATAACAAAGGCCCCTGATCGAGTATAACATATTCCCCTGAACGAGTATAACAAAGTCCTCTCATCGAGTATAGCAATGTCCCCTGATCGAGTATTTTAAAGTCCCTCATCGAGTATAACAAAGTCCACTAATCTGCCCTGATCAACTATAACAAAGTCCCCTGATCGAGTATAACAAAGTCCCCTGATCGAGTAAAACAAAGTCCCCTGATCGAGTATAACAAATTCCCCTGATCGAGTATAACAAAGTCCCGTGATCGAGTACAACAAAGGCCCCTGATCGAGTACAATAAAGGCCCATCATCGAGTACAACAAAGGCCCCTCATCGAGTATATCAAAGTCCCCTCATCAAGAATAACAAAGCCCCTCATCGAGTATAACAAAATCCCCTGATCAAGTATAACAGTCCCCTGATCAAGTATAACAAATTCCCCTAAGTGAGAATAACAAAGTCCCCTTATCGAGTATAACAAAGCCCCCTGATCGAGTATAGCAAAGTCCCCTGATCGAGTATAGCAAAGTCCCCTGATCGAGTATAAAAAGTCCCCTCATCGAGTATAACAAAGTCCCCTTATCGAGTATAACAAAGTCACCTGAACGAGTATAACAAAGCCCCCTGAACGAGTATAACAAAGATGCCTGATCGAGTATGACAAAGTCCCCTGATAGAGGATAACAAAGTTCCCTGATCGAGTAAGGCAAAGTCCCCTGATCGAGTATATTAAAGTCCCCTGATCGAGTATAACAAAGTTCACTCATCTAATATAACAAAGTCCCCTGATCAAGTATAACAAAGCCCCCTGATCAAGTATAACAAAGTCCCCTCATCGAGTATAACAAAGGGCCATGATCAAGTATAACAAAGTCCCATGATCGAGTATAACAAAGTCCCCTAATCGAGTATAACAACTGCCCCTTATCGAGTAAAACAAAGGCCCCTGATCGAGTACAACAAAGGCCCCTGGTCGAGTATAACAAAGTCCCCTGGTCAAGAATAACAAAGAAAACTGATCGAGTATAACAGAGACCCCAGATCCAGTATAACAAAGTCCCCTGATAGAGTAAAACAAAGGCCCCTCATCGAGTATAACAAAGTCCCCTGATACAGTATAACAAAGTCCACTGATCCAGTATAACAAAGACCCTTGGTCGAGTATAACAAAGTCCCCTTATCGAGTATAACAAAGCCCCTCATCGAGTATAACAAAATCCCTTGATCGAGTATAACAAAGTCCCCTGATCAAGTATAACAAAGCCCCTCATCGAGTATAACAAAGTCCCCTTATCGAGTATAACAAAGTCCCTTGATCGAGTATAACAATGGCCCCTTATCGAGTATAACAATGGCCCCTGATCGAGTACAACAAAGCCCCCTGATCGAGTACAACAATGACCTCTGATCGAGTATAACAAAGTCCCTGATCTAGTATAACAAAGGCTCCTCATCGAATATAACAAAGGCCCCTGATCGAGTATAACAAAGTCCCCTGATCGAGTATATCAAAGTCCAGATCGAATATAACAAAGGCCCCTGATCGAGTATAACAAAGTCCCCAGATTGAGTATAACAAAGTCCTCCGATCGAGTATAACAAAGGCCCCTGATCGAGAATAACAAAGTCCCCTGGTTGTGTATAACAAAGTCCCCTGCTCGAGTATAACAAAGGCCCCTAATCGAGTAAAACAAAGTCCCCTAATTTTGTATAACAAAGTCCCCTGATCGAGTATAACATAGGCCCCTCATCGAGTATAGCAAAGTCCCCTGATCGAGTATCTTAAAGTCCCCTGATCGAGTATAACAAAGTCCACTGATCTGCCCTCATCAACTATAACAAAGTCCCCTAATCGAGTATAACAAAGTCCCCTGATCGAGTATAACAAAGTCCCCTGAAAGAGTATAACAAATTCCCTTGATCGAGTATAAAAAAGTCCCCTAATCGAGTATAACAAAGCCCCTCATCGAGTATAACAAAATCCCCTGATCGAGTATAACAAAGTCCCCTGATCAAGTATAACAAATTCCCCAAATCGAGAATAACAAAGTCCCCTCATCGAGTATAAGAAAGACCCCTTATCGAGTATAACAAAGCCCCATGATCGAGTATAGCAAAGTCCCCTGATCGAGTATATTAAAGTCCCCTGATCGAGTATAACAAATTCCACTGATCGAGTATAAAAAGTCCCCTCATCGAGTATAAGAAAGTCTCCTGATCGAGTATAACAAAGTCCCCTGATCGAGTATAACAAAGTCACCTGAACGAGTATAACAAAACCCCCTGAACGAGTATAACAAAGTTCCCTGATCGAGTATAACAAAGTCCCCTGATAGAGTATAACAAAGTTCCCTGATCGAGTAAGGCAAAGTTCACTAATCTAGAATAAAAAAGTCCCCTGATCAAGTATAACAAAGCCCCCTCATCGAGTATAACAAAGCCCCCTGATCGAGTATAACAAAGGGCCCTGATCAAGTATAACAAAGTCCCCTAATCGAGTATAACAAAGTCCCCTAATCGAGTATAACAAAGGCCCTTATCGAGTATAACAAAGGCCCCTATCGAGTACAACAAAGGCCCCTCATCGAGTACAACAAAGGCCCCAGGTCGAGTATAACAAAGTCCACTGATCGAGTATAACAAAGCCCCTTGATCGAGCATAACAAAGTCCCCTGATCGAGTACAACAAAATCCCTGTTCAGTATAACAAAGTTTCATCGAGTATAACAAAGTCCCTTATCGAGTATAACAAAGTCCCTGATCGAGTATAACAATGGTCCCTTATCGAGTATAACAAAGGCCCCTGATCGAGTACAACAAAGCCCCCTAATCGAGTACAACAAAGACCCCTGATCGCGTATAACAAAGTCCCCTGATCGAGTATAACAAAGGCTCCTCATCGAATATAACAAAGGCCCCTAATCGAGTTAACAAAGTCCCCTGATCAAGTATAACAAAGTCCCCGATCGAGTATAACAAAGGCCACTGATCGATTATAAAAAAGTCCCCAGATTGAGTATAACAAAGTCCCCTGATCGAGTATATTAAAGTCCCCTGATCGAGTATAACAAAGTCCACTAATGTACCCTGATCATGTACAACAAATTCCCCTGAACGAGTATAACAAAGGCCCCTCATCAAGTTATAGCAAAAGTCCCTGATCGAGTATAACAAAGTCCCTGATCGAGTATAAGAAAGTCCCTTGATCGAGTATATAACAAAGTTCCCTAATCGAGTATAGCGCAAAGTCCCCTGATCGAGTATAACAAGTCCCCCTGATCGAGTATAACAAATCTCTGATCGAGTATAACAAAAGTCCCTTATCGAAAGTATAACAAAAGTCCCTTATCGAAAAGCAAACAAAGGCCCCTCATCGAGTACAACAAAGGCCCTGATCAAGTATAACAAAGCCCCCTAATCGAGTATAACAAAGTCCCCTGATCGAGTATAACAAAGTCACCTGATCGAGTATAACAAAGTCCCCTGATCGAGTAAAACAAAGTCCACTGATCGGGTATAACAAAGTCCCCTGATCGAGTATAACAAAGTCCCCTAATCGAGTATAACAAAGCCCCTTGATCGAGTAAAACAAAGTCCAATGATCAGGCATAACAAAGTCCCCTGATCGAGTATAACAAAGTCCCCTAATCGAGTATAACAAAGCCCCTTGATCGAAAATAACAAATTCCCCTGATCGAGTGTAAGGAAGTCCCCTGATCGAGTATAACGAAGCCCCCTGAACGAGTATAACAAAGATCCCTGATCGAGTATAACCAAGTCCCCTGATAGAGTAAAACAAAGCCCCCTCATCGTGTATAACAAAGTCACCTGACCGAGTATAACAAAGCCCCCTGAACGAATATAACAAAGATCCCTGATCGAGTATAACAAAGTCCCCTGAACGAGTATAACAAAGTCCCCTGAACGAGTATAACAAAGTCCCCTGATCGAGTATATTAAAGTCCCCTTATCGAGTATAACAAAGTCCACTGATAGAGTATAACAAAGCCGCCTCATCGAGTATAACAAAGTCACCTGACCGAGTATAACAAAGCCCCCTGAACGAGTATAACAAAGATCCCTAATCGAGTATAACAAAGTCCCCTGATAGAGTATAACAAAGCCCCCTCATCGAGTATAACAAACTCACCTGACCGAGTATAACAAAGCCCCCTGAACGAGTATAACAAAGATCCCTAATCGAGGATAACAAAGTCCCCTAATCGAGTATATTAAAGTCCCCTTATCGAGTATAACAAAGTCCCCTAAAAGAGTATAACAAAGCCCCCTGAACGAGTATACCAAAGATCCCTGATCGAGGATAACAAAGTCCCCTCAACGAGTATAACAAAGTCCCTTGATCGAGTATAACAAAGTCCACTGATCTAGTATAACAAAGTCCCCTGATAGAGTATAACAAAGCCCCCTCATAGAGTATAACAAAGTCACCTGACCGAGTATAGCAAAGTCCCGTGATCGAGTATAACAAAGTCCCCTCATCAAGTATAACAAATTCCCCTAATCGAGAATAACAAAGTCCCCTCATCGAGTATAACAAAGGCCCTTTATCGAGTATAACAAAGCCCCCTGATCGAGACATATATAGTCCCCTGATCGAGTATAACAAAGTCCCCTGATCATATAACAAAATTCTTAATCGAGAATATCAAATTCTCATCGAGTATAACAAAGGCCCCTTTATCGAGTATTAATATACGTGCCCCTGATCGAGTATAGCAAAGTCCCTTGATCGAGTATAACAAAGTCCCTCATCGAGTATAACAAAATATCCCATATCGGTATATAACAAAGCCCTCATCGAGTATATAGCAAAGTCCCGTGATCGAGTATAACAAAGTCCCCTGATCAAGTATAACAAATTTCTAATCGAGAATAACAAAGTCCTCATCGAGTATAACAAAGGCCCCTTATCGAGTATAACAAAGCCCCCTGATCGAGTATAGACAAAGTCCCCTGATCGAGTATAACAAAGTCCCCTCATCGAGTATAATAAAGCCCCCTCATCGAGTATATTAAAGTCCCCTCATCGAGTATAACAAAGTCCCCTCATCGAGTATAACAAAGCCCCCTGATCGAGTATAACAAAGTCCCCTGATCGAGTATAACAAAGTCACCTGAACGAGTATAACAAAGCCCCCTGAACGAGTATAACAAAGATTTCTGATCGAGTATAACAAAATCCCCTGATAGAGTATAACAAAGATCCCTTATCGAGTATAATAAAGTCCCCTGATCGATTATAACAAAGTCGCCTAATCGGGTATAACAAAGTCCCCTGATCGAGTATAACAAAGCCCCCTCACAAGTATATTAAAGTCCCCTGATCGAGTATAACAAAGTCCACTGATCTAGTATAACAAAGTCCCCTGATCAAGTATAACAAAGCCCCCTGATCGAGCATAACAAAGCCCCCTGATCGAGTATAACAAAGGGCCCTGATCGAGTATAACAAAGTTCCCTGATCGAGTTAACAAAGTCCCCTGATCGAGTATAACAAAGTTCCCTGATCGAGTATAACAAATCCCCTAATCGAGAATAACAAAGCCCCCTGAACGAGTATAACAATGATCCCTGATCGAGTATAACAAAGTCCCCTGATAGAGTATAACAAAGTCCCCTGATCGAGTATAACAAAGTCCCCTGATCGGGTATAGCAAATTCCCCTGATCGAGTATATTAAATTCCCTGATCGAGTATAACAAAGTCCACTCATCGAGTATAACAAAGTCCTCTGATTGAGAATAAGAAAGTCTCCTGATCGCGTATAACAACGTCCCCTGATCGAGTATAACAACGCCCCCTGAACGAGTATAACAAAGATCCCTGATCGAAGATAACAAATTCCCCTGAACGAGTATAACAAAGGGCCCTGATCGAGTATATTAAAGTCCCCTTATCGAGTATAACAAAGTCCCCTGATAGCGGATAACAAAGCCCCCTCATCGAGTATAACAAAGTCACCTGACCGAGTATAACATAGCCAACTGAACGAGTATAACAAAGATCCCTGATCGAGTATAACAAAATCCCCTGATAAAGTATAACAAAGGCCCCTGATCGAGTACAACAAAGGCCCCTGATCGAGTACAACAAAGGCCCCTCATCGAGTATAACAAAATCCACTAATCGAGTATAACAAAGTCACCTCATCAAGTATAACAAATTCCCCTAATCGAGAATAACAAAGTTCCCTTATCGAGTATAACAAAGGCCCCTTATCGAGTATAACTAAGCCCCCTGATCGAGTATAGCAAAGTCCCCTGATCGAGTATAACAAAGTCCCCTCATCGAGTATAACAAAGGCTCCTTATCGAGTATAACAAAGCCCCCTGATCGAGTAGAGCAAAGTCCCCTGATAGAGTATAACAAAGCCCCCTCATCGTGTATAACAAAGTCCCCTCATCAAGTATAGCAAATTCCCCTAATCGAGAATAACAAAGTCCCCTCAATGAGTATAACAAAGCCCCCTGAACGAGTATAACAAAGATCCCTGATCGAGAATAACAAAGTCCCCTGAACGAGTATAACAAAGTCCAATGAACGAGTATAACAAAGTCCCCTGATCGAGTATATTAAACTCCGCTTATCGAGTATAACAAAGTCCCCTGATAGAGTATAACAAAGCCCCCTCATCGAGTATAACAAAGTCACCTGACCGAGTATAACAAAGCCCCCTGAACGAGTATAACAAAGATCCCTAATCGAGTATAACAAAGTCCCCTGATCGAGTATAACAAAGCCCCCTGAACGAGTATAACAAAGATCCCTGATCGAGGATAACAAAGTCCGCTGAACGAGTATAACAAAGTCCCCTGATCGAGTATATTAAAGTCCCCTTATCGAGTATAACAAAGCCCCTGATAGAGTATAACAAAGCCCCCTCATCGAGTATAACAAACTCACCTGACCGAGTATAACAAAGCCCCCTCAACGAGTATAACAAAGGCCCCTGATCGATTATAACAAAGTCCCGTGATCGAGTACAACAAAGGCCCCTGATCGAGTACAACAAAGGCCCCTCATCGAGTTTAACAAAATCCCCTGATCGAGTATAACAAAGTTCCCTCATCAAGTATAACAAATTCCCCAAATCGAAAATAACGAAGTCCCCTCATCGAGTATAACAAAGGCCCCTTATCGAGTATAACAAAGCCCCCTGATCGAGTATAGGAAAGTCCCCTGATCGAGTATAACAAAGTCCCTTCATCGAGTATAACAAAGACCCCTTATCGAGTATAACAAAGCCCCCTCATCGAGTATAGCAAAGTCCCCTGATCGAGTATAACAAAGTCCCTTCATCGAGTATAACAAAGCCCCCTGATCGAGTATATTAAAGTCCCCTCATCGAGTATAAGAAAGTCTCCTGATCGCGTATAACAAAGTCCTCTAATCGAGTATAACAAAGTCACCTTAACGAATATAACAAAGCCCCCTGAACGAGTATAACAAAGATCCCTGATCGAGTATAACAAAGTCCCCTGATAGAGTATAACAAAGATCCCTGATCGAGTATATTAAAGTCCCCTGATCGAGTATAACAAAGTCCCCTGATCGAGTATAACAAAGTCCCCTCATCGAGTATAACAAAGTCACCTGAACTAGTATAACAAAGCCCCCTCAATGAGTATAACAAAGATCCCTGATCGAGTATAACAAAGTCCCCTGATAGAGTATAACAAAGATCCCTGATCGAGTATAACAAAGTCCCCTGATCGAGTATAACAAAGTCCCCTGATAGAGTATAACAAAGCCCCCTCATCGAGTATATTAAAGTCCCCTGATCGAGTATAACAAAGTCCACTGATCTAGTATAACAAAGTCCCCTGATCAAGTATAACAAAGCCCCCTGATCGAGTATAACAAAGCCCCCTGATCGAGTATAACAAAGGGCCCTGATCGAGTATAACAAAGTCCCCTGATCGAGTATAACAAAGTCCTCTAATCGAGTATAACAAAGGCCCCGTATCGAGTATAACAAAGGCCCCTGATCGAGTACAAAAAAGCCCCCTCATCGAGTACAACAAAGGCCCCTGGTCGAGTATAACAAAGTCCCCTGATCAAGAATAACAGAGAACCCTGATCGAGTATAACAAAGTCCCCAGATCCAGTTTAACAAAGTCCCCTGATAGAGTAAAACAAAGGCCCCTCATCGAGTATAACAAAGACCCCTGATCGAGTATAACAAAGTCCCTTCATCGAGTATAACAAAGCCCCCTCATCGAGTATAGCAATGTCCCCTGATCGAGTATAACAAAGTCCCTTCATCGAGTATAACAAAGATCCCTTATCGAGTATAACAAAGCCCCCTGATCGAGTATAGCAAAGTCCCCTGATCGAGTATAACAAAGTTCTCTGATCAAGTATAACAAAATCCCCTAATCGAGAATAACAAAGTCCCCTCATCGAGTAAAACAGAGGCCCCTTATCGAGTATAACAAAGCCCCCTGATCGAGTATAAATAAAGTCCCTGATAGAGTATATAACAAAGATCCCTGATCGAGTATATTAAAGTCCCCTGATCGAAAGTATATAAGAAAGTCCCTGATCGAGGCATAACAAAGTCCCTCATTGAGTATAACAAAAGTCACCTGAACTAGTATAACAAAGCCCTCAATGAGTATAACAAAGATCCCTGATCGAGTATAACAAAGTCCCCTAATAGAGTATAACAAAGAACCCTGATCGAGTATAACAAAGTCCCCTGATCGAGTATAACAAAGTCCCCTGATAGAGTATAACAAAGCCCCTTCATCGAGTATATTAAAGTCCCCTGATCGAGTATAACAAAGTCCACTGATCTAGTATAACAAAGTCCCCTAATCAAGTATAACAAAGCCCCCTGATCGAGTATAACAAAGGATCGAGTATAACCCCTGATCGAGTATAACAAAGTCCCCTGATCGAGTATAACAAAGTCCTCTAATCGAGTATAACAAAGGCCCCTTATCGAGTATAACAAAGGCCCCTGATCGAGTACAAAAAAGCCCCCTCATCGAGTACAACAAAGGCCCCTGGTCGAGTATAACAAAGTCCCCTGATCAAGAATAACAGAGAACCCTGATCGAGTATAACAAAGTCCCCAGATCCAGTTTAACAAAGTCCCCTGATAGAGTAAAACAAAGGCCCCTCATCGAGTATAACAAAGTCCCCTGATCGAGTATAACAAAGTCCACTGATCGAGTATAACAAAGCCCCTTGTTCGAGCATAACAAAGTCCCCTGATCGAGTATAACAAAGTCCCCTCATCAAGTATAACAAAGCCCCTCATCGAGTATAACAAAGTCCCCTTATCGAGTATACCAAAGTCCCCTGATCGAGTATAACAATAGCCCCTTATCGAGTAAAACATAGGCCCCTGATCGAGTACAACAAAGCCCCCTGATCGAGTATAACAAAGACCCCTGATCGAGTATAACAAAGTCCCCTGATCGAGTATAACAAAGGCCCCTGATCGAGTATAACAAATTCCCCTGATCGAGTATAACAAAGTCCCCTGATCGAGTATAACAAAGGCCCCTGATCGAGTATAACGAATTCCCCTGATCGAGTATAACAAAGTCCCCTGATGGAGTATAACAAATTCCCCTGATAGTGTATAACAAAGTTCCCTAATCGAGTATAACAAAGTCCCCTGATCGAGTATAACAAATTCCCCTGATCGAGTATAACAAAGTCCCCTGATCGAGTATAACAAAGGCCCCTCATCGAGTATAGCAAAGTCCCCTGATCGAGTATATTAAAGTCCCCTAATCGAGTATAACTAAGTCCACTGATCTGCCCTGATCAAGTATAACAAAGGCCCCTCATCGAGTACAACAAAGGCCCCTGATCGAGTATAACATAGTCCCCTGATCAAGTATAACAAATCCCCCTAATCGAGTATAACAAAGTCTCTTGATCGAGTATAAAAAAGTCCCCTAATCGAGTATAACAAAGTCCCCTGATCGAGTATAACAAAGTCACCTGATGGAGTATAACAAAGTCCCCTGATCGAGTATAACAAAGTCCACTGATCGAGTATAACAAAGTCCACTGATCGAGTATAACAACGCCCCCTCATCGAAAATAACACATTCCCCTGATCGAGTGTAAGAAAGTCCCCTGATCGAGTATAACAAAGCCCCCCTGAACGAGTATAACAAAGTCCCCTGATAGAGTATAACAAAGCCCCCTTATCGAGTATAACAAAGTCCCCTGATCGAGTATAACATAGTCACCTGATCGAGTATAACAAAGCCCCCTTGAACGAGTATAACAAAGATCCCTGATCGAGTATAACAAAGTCCCATGATAGAGTATAACAAAGCCCCCTTATCGAGTATAACAAAGTCACCTGATCGAGTATAACAAAGTCCCCTGAACGAGTATAACAAAGTCCCCTGATCGAGTATAACAAAGTCGCCTGATGGAGTATATTAAATTCCCTGATCGAGTATAACAAAGTCCCTGATAGAGTATAACAAAGATCCCTGATCGAGTATAACAAAGTCCCCTGATAGAGTATAACAAAGCCCCCTTATCAAGTATAACAAAGTCACCTGATCGAGTATAACAAAGTCCACTGAACGAGTATAACAAAGGCCCCTGATCGAGTATAAGAAAGTCTCCTCATCAAGTATAACAAAGTCCCCTGATCGAGTATAACAAAGTCCCCTGATCGAGTATATTAAATTCCCAGATCGAGTATAACAAAGTCCACTCATCGAGTATAACAAAGGCTCCTGATCGAGTATAACAAAGATCCGTGATAGAGGATAACAAAGTCCGCTGAACGAGTATAACAAAGTCCCCAGATAGAGTATATTAAAGTCCCCTTATCGAGTATAACAAAGGCCCCTCATAGAGTATAACAAAGCCCCCTCATCGAGTATAACAAACTCACCTGACCGAGTATAACAAAGCCCCCACAACGAGTATAACATAGGCCCCTCATCGATTATAACAAAGTCCCGTGATCGAGTACAACAAAGGCCCCTGATCGAGTACAACAAAGGCCCCTCATCGAGTTTAACAAAATCACCTGATCGAGTATAACAAAGTCCCCTCATCAAGTATAACAAATTCCCCTAATCGAAAATAACGAAGTCCCCTCATCGAGTATAACAAAGGCCCCTTATCGAGTATAACAAAGCCCCCTGATCGAGTATAGCAAAGTCCCCTGATCGAGTATAACAAAGTCCCTTCATCGAGTATAACAAAGACCCCTTAACGAGTAAAACAAAGCCCCCTCATCGAGTATAGCAAAGTCCCCTGATCGAGTATAACAAAGGCCCCTCATCGAGTATAGCAAAGTCCCCTGATCGAGTATAACAAAGTATAACCCACTGATCTGCCCTGATCAAGTATAACAAAGGCCCCTCATCGAGTATCAACAAAGTCCCCTGATCGAGTATAACAAAGTCCCTGATCGAGTATAACAAAGCCCCTTGATCGAGCATAACAAAGTCCCCTGATCGAGTACAACAAAGTCCCCTGTTCAGGTATAACAAAGCCCCTCATCGAGTATAACAAAGTCCCCTTATCGAGTATAAAAAAGTCCCTGATCGAGTATAACAATGGCCCCTTATCGAGTATAACAAAGGCCCCTGATCGAGTACAACAAAGCCCCCTGATCGAGTACAACAAAGACCCCTGATCGAGTATAACAAAGTCCCCTGATCGAGTATAACAAAGGTTCCTCATCGAATATAACAAAGGCCCCTAATCGAGTTAACAAAGTCCCCTGATCGAGTATAACAAAGTCCCCGATCGAGTATAACAAAGGCCACTGATCGAATATAACAAAGTCCCCAGATTGAGTATAACAAAGTCCCATGATCGAGTATAACAAAGGCCCCTTATCGAGCATAACAAAAGGCCCCTCATCGTGTATAGCAAATTCCCCTGATCGAGTATATTAAAGTCCCCTGATCGAGTATAACAAAGTCCACTGATGTACCCTGATCATGTACAACAAATTCCCCTGAACGAGTATAACAAAGGCCCCTCATCAAGCATAGCAAAGTCCCCTGATCGAGTATAACAATGTCCCCTGATCGAGTATAAGAAAGTCCCCTGATCGAGTATAACAAAGTTCCCTAATCGAGTATAACAAAGTCCCCTGATCGAGTATAACAAAGTCCCCTGATCGAGAATAACAAATTCCCATGATCGAGTATAACAAAAGTCCCTTATCGAGTATAACAAAAGTCCCTTATCGAGTATAACAAAGATCCCTGATCGAGTATAACAAAGTCCCCTGATAGAGTAGAACAAAGCCCCTGATCGAGTATAACAAAGTCGCCTTATCGAGTATAACAAAGTCGCCTGATCGGGTATAACAAAGTCCCCTGATCGAGTAAAACAAAGTCCACTGATCGGGTATAACAAAGTCCCCTGATCGAGTATAACAAAGTCCCCTAATCGAGTATAACAAAGCCCCTTGATCGAGTAAAACAAAGTCCAATGATCAGGCATAACAAAGTCCCCTGATCGAGTATAACAAAGTCCCCTAATCGAGTATAACAAAGCCCCTTGATCGAAAATAACAAATTCCCCTGATCGAGTGTAAGGAAGTCCCCTGATCGAGTATAACGAAGCCCCCTGAACGAGTATAACAAAGATCCCTGATCGAGTATAACCAAGTCCCCTGATAGAGTAAAACAAAGCCCCCTCATCGTGTATAACAAAGTCACCTGACCGAGTATAACAAAGCCCCCTGAACGAATATAACAAAGATCCCTGATCGAGTATAACAAAGTCCCCTGAACGAGTATAACAAAGTCCCCTGAACGAGTATAACAAAGTCCCCTGATCGAGTATATTAAAGTCCCCTTATCGAGTATAACAAAGTCCACTGATAGAGTATAACAAAGCCGCCTCATCGAGTATAACAAAGTCACCTGACCGAGTATAACAAAGCCCCCTGAACGAGTATAACAAAGATCCCTAATCGAGTATAACAAAGTCCCCTGATAGAGTATAACAAAGGCCCCTGAACGAGTATAACAAAGTCCCGATCGAGTATACAAAATAAGTCCCCTCATCGAGTATAACAAAATCCCCTGATCGAGTATAACAAAGTCCCCTGAACGAGTATAACAAAGTCCCCGGATCGAGGATAACAAAGTCCCCTCAACGAGTATAACAAAGTCCCCTGATCGAGTATAACAAAGTCCACTGATCTAGTATAACAAAGTTCCCTCATCATGTATAACAAATTCCCCTAATCGAGAATAACAAAGTCCCCTCATCGAGTATAACAAAGGCACCCTTATCGAGTATAACAAAGCCCCCTGATCGAGTATAGCAAAGTCCCCTGATCGAGTATAACAAAGTCCCCTGATCATATAACAAATTCTTAATCGAGAATAACAGTCCCCTCATCGAGTATAACAAAAGTATAACAAAGCCCTGATCGAGTATAGCATAGTCCCCTGATCGAGTATACAAAGTCCCTGATCAAGTATAACAAATTTCTAATCGAGAATAAATTTCTGATCGAGTATGCTAACAGCGCTCCCCTTATCGAGTATAACAAAAGCCCCCTGATCGAGTATAGCAAAGTCCCCTGATCGAGTATAACAAAGTCCCCTCATCGAGTATAACAAAGGCCCCATATCGAGTATAACAAAGACCCCTGATCGAGTATATCAAAGTCCCCTGATCGAGTATAACAAAGTCCCCTAATCAAGTATAACAAATTCCCCTAATCGAGAATAACAATTTCCCCTCATCGAGTATTACAAAGGCCCCTTATCAAGTATAACAAAGCCCCCCCTGATCAAGTATAGACAAATTCCCCTGAGTGAGAATAACAAAGTCCCTCATCGAGTATAACAAAGGCCCCTTATCGAGTATAACAATGCCCCCTGATCGAGTATAGCAAAGTCCCCTGATCGAGTATAGCAAAGTCCTCTAATCGAGTATAAAAAGTCCCCTCATCGAGTATAACAAAGTCCCCTTATCGAGTATAACAAAGTCACCTGAACGAGTATAACAAAGCCCCCTGAACGAGTATAACAAAGATCCCTGATCGAGTATAACAAAGTCCCCTGATAGAGTATAACAAAGATCCCTTATCGAGTATAACAAAGTCCCCTGATCGAGTATAACAAAGTCGCCTAATCGGGTATAACAAAGTCCCCTGATCGAGTATAACAAAGCCCCCTCATCGAGTATATTAAAGTCCCCTGATCGAGTATAACAAAGTCCACTGATCTAGTATAACAAAGTCCCCTGATCAAGTATGACAAAGCCCCATGATCGAGTATAACAAAGCCCCCTGAACGAGTATAACAAAGATCCCTGATCGAGTATAACAAAGTCCCCTCATCGAGTATAACAAAGTCCCCTCATCGAGTATAACAAAGTCCCCTGATCGAGTATAACAGATTCCCCTAATCGAGAATAACAAAGCCCCCTGAAAGAGTATAACAAAGATCCCTGATCGAGTATAACAAAGTCCCCTGATAGAGTATAACAAAGTCCGCTGATCGAGTATAACAAAGTCCCCTGATCGGGTAGAGCAAATTCCCCTGATCGAGTATAACAAAGCCCCCGGAACGAGTATAACAAAGATCCCTGATCGAAGATAACAAATTCCCCTGAACGAGTATAACAAAGTCCCCTGATAGAGTATAACAAAGCCCCCTCATCGAGTATAACAAAGGCCCCTGATCGAGTATAACAAAGTCCCCTGATTGTGTATAACAAAGTCCCCTGCTCGAGTATACCAAATTCCCCTGATCGTGTATAACAAAGTCCCCTCATCGAGTATAACAAAAGCCCCTTATCGAGTATAACAAAGGCCCCTGATCGAGTATAACAAATTCCCCTGATCGAGTATAACAAAGTTCCCTCATCGAGTATAACAAAGCCCCCTCATCGAGTATATTAAAGTCCCCTCATCGAGTATAACAAAGTCCCCTCATCGAGTATAACAAAGCCCCCTGATCGAGTATAACAAAGTCGCCTGATCGAGTATAACAAAGTCACCTGAACGAGTATAACAAATCCCCCTGAACGAGTATAACAAAGATCCCTGATCGAGTTTAACAAAGTTCCCTGATAGAGTAAAACAAAGATCCCTGATCGAGTATAACAAAGTCCCCTGATCGAGTATAACAAAGTCGCATGATCGGGTATAACAAAGTCCCCTGATCGAGTATAACAAAGCCCCCTCATCGAGTATATTAAAGTCCCCTGATCGAGTATAACAAAGTCCAATTTGATAGAGTATAACAAAGCCCTCATCGAGTATAACAAAGGCCCCGATCGAGTATAACAAAGTCCTCTGATTGAGAATAAGAAAGTCTCCTGATCGCGTATAACAAAGTCCCCTGATCGAGTATAATAAAGCCCCCGGAACGAGTATAACAAAGATCCCTGATCGAAAATAACAAATTCCCCTGAACGAGTATAACAAAGTCCCCTCATCGAGTATAACAAAGGCCCCTGATCGAGTATAACAAAGTCCCCTGATTGTGTGTAAAAAAGTCCCCTTCTCGAGTATACCAAATTCCCCTGATCGTGTATAACAAAGTCCCCTCATCGAGTATAACAAAAGCCCCTTATCGAGTATAACAAAGGCCCCTGATCGAGTATAACAAATTCCCCTGATCGAGTATAACAAAGTCCCCTCATCGAGTATAACAAAGCCCCCTCATCGAGTATATTAAAGTCCCTCATCGAGTATAACAAAGTCCCTCATCGAGTATAACAAAGCCCCCTGATCGAGTATAACAAAGTCCCCTGATCGAGTATAACAAAGTCACCTGAACGAGTATAACAAAGCCCCCTGAACGAGTATAACAAAGATCCCTGATCGAGTATAACAAAGTTCCTTGATAGAGTAAAACAAAGATCCCTGATCGAGTATAACAAAGTCCCCTGATCGAGTATAACAAAGTCGCCTGATCGGGTATAACAAAGTCCCCTGATCGAGTATAACAAAGCCCCCTGATCAAGTAGGACAAAGCCACCTGATCGAGTATAACAAAGCCCCCTGAACGAGTATAACAAAGATCCCTGATCGAGTATAACAAAGTCCCCTGATCGAGTATAACAAAGTCCCCTGATCGAGTATAACAAAGTCCCCTGATCGAGTATAACAAATTCCACTAATCGAGAATAACAAAGCCCCCTGAAAGAGTATAACAAAGATCCCTGATCGAGTATAACAAAGTCCCCTCATCGAGTATAGCAATGTCCCCTCATCGAGTATTTTAAAGTCCCTCATCGAGTATAACAAAGTCCACTAATCTGCCCTGATCAACTATAACAAAGTCCCCTAATCGAGTATACGAAGTCCCCTGATCGAGTAAAACAAAGTCCCGTGATCGAGTATAACAAATTCACCTGATCGAGTATAACAAAGTCCCCTCATCGAGTATAACAAAGGTCCTTATCGAGTATAACAAAGCCCCCTCATCGAGTATAGACAAAGTCCCCTGCTCGAGTATAACAAAGTCCCCTCATCGAGTATAACAAAGCCCCCTCATCGAGTATATTAAAGTCCCCTCATCGAGTATAACAAAGTCCCCTCATCGAGTATAACAAAGCCCCCTGATCGAGTATAACAAAGTCCCCTGATCGAGTATAACAAAGTCACCTGAACGAATATAACAAAGCCCCCTGAAGGAGTATAACAAAGATCCCTGATCGAGTATAACAAAGTCCCCTGATAGAGTAGAACAAAGATCCCTGATCGAGTATAACAAAGTCCCCTGATCGAGTATAACAAAGTCGCCTGATCGGGTATAACAAAGTCCCCTGATCGATTATAACAAAGCCCCCTCATCGAGTATATTAAAGTCCCCTGATCGAGTATAACAAAGTCCACTAATCTATTATAACAAAGTCCCCTGATCAAGTATGACAAAGCCCCCTGATCGAGTATAACAAAGCCCCCTGATCGAGTATAGCAAAGGGCCCTGATCGAGAAAAACAAAGTCCCCTGATCGAGTATAACAAAGTCCCCTCATCGAGTATAACAAAGTCCCCTGATCGAGTATAACAAATTCCCCTAATCGAGAATAACAATGCCCCCTTAAAGTGTATAACAAAGATACCTGATCGAGTATAACAAAGTCCCCTGATAGAGTATAACAAAGTCTGCTGATCGAGTATAACAAAGTCCCCTGATCGGGTATAGCAAATTCCCCTGATCGAGTATATTAAATTCCCTGATCGAGTATAACAAAGTCCACTCATCGAGTATAACAAAGTCCTCTGATTGAGAATAAGAAAGTCTCCTGATCGCGTATAACAAAGTCCCCTGATCGAGTATAACAAAGCCCCCGGAACGAGTATAAAAAGATCCCTGATCGAAGAAAACAAATTCCCCTGAACGAGTATAACAAAGTCCCCTGATCGAGTATAACAAATTCCCCTGATCGAGTATAACAAAGTCCCTTCATCGAGTAGAGCAATGTCCCCTGATCGAGTATTTTAAAGTCCCTCATCGAGTATAACAAATTCCACTAATCTGCCCTGATCAACTATAACAAAGTCCCCTGATCGAGTATAACAAAGTCCCTTGATCGAGTAAAACAAAGTCCCCTGATCGAGTATAACAAATTCCCCTGATCGTGTATAACAAAGTCCCCTCATCGAGTATAGCAATGTCCCCTGATCGAGTATTTTAAAGTCCCTCATCGAGTATAACAAAGTCCACTAATCTGCCCTGATCAACTATAACAAAGTCCCCTGATCGAGTATAAGAAAGTCCCCTGATCGAGTAAACAAAGTCCCCTGACCGAGTATAACAAATTCCCCTGATCGAGTATAACAAAGTCCCCTCATCGAGTATAACAA
>NW_024728226.1:0-8651 GCF_018991925.1 Homarus americanus
CATGATTATAAAGCCACGACCATAATTATAACAACCACGACCATGATTATAAAAACTACGAATATGATTATAACAACCACGACCATAATTATACCACTCAACCATGATTATAACAACCACGACTATGATTATACCAACCACGACTATGATCTTAACCAAGACTATGATTATAACAACCACGACTATGATTATAACAACCACGACTATGATCTTAACCACGACTATGATTATAACAACCACAACCATGATTATAACAACCACGACCATGAATATAACAACCACGACCATGATTATAACAACCTCGACCATGATTATAAAAACAACGACCATGATTATAACAACAACAACTATGATTATAACAACCACGACCATGATTATAAAAACCACGACCATAATTATAACAACCACGACCATGATTATAAAAACTACGAATATGATTATAACAACCACGACCATGATTATAACAACAACGACTATGATTATACCAACCACGACTATGATCTTAACCAAGTCTGATTATAACAACCACGACTATTATTATAACAACCACGACAATGATCTTAACCACGACTACGATTCTAACAACCACGACCATGATTATAACAACCACGACCATGATTACAACAACCATCACTATGATAATAACACCCACGACATTGATCATAACCACGACTTTGATTATAACAACCACGACCATGGTTATAACAACCACGGCCATGACTATAACAACCACGACAATGATTATAACAACCACGACAATGATTATAACAATCACAACCATGATTATAATACTCAACCATGATTATAACAACCACTACTATGATTATAACAACCACCACCACGATTATAACAACGACGACAATGATTACAACAACCACGACTATGATTATAACAACGACGACCATGATCATAACCGCGACTATGAATATAACAACCGTGACCACAGCTATAACAACCACGACCATGATTATAAAAGCCACGACCATGATTATAACAACCACGAATATGATTATAACAACCACGACCATGATTATAACACTCACGACCATGATTATAACAACCACGACTATGACTATAACAACCACGACCATGATAATAACAACGACTATGAATATAACACCCACGACCATGATTATAACAACCTCGACAATGATTATAGCAACCACGACCATGATTATAACAACCACGAATAAGATTATAACAACCACAACCATGATTATAACACTCAACCATGATTATAACAACCACGACTATGATTATAACAACCACGACTATTCTCTTAACCACGACTATGATTATAACAACCACGACTATAATCATAACCACGACCATAATTATTACAACCACGACAATGATTATAACAACCACGACCATGATTATAAAAACCACGATCATGATTATAACAACCACGCCTATGATTACAACAACCACGAACATGATTATAACAACCACGACAATGATTATAACAACCACGACCATGATTATAAACTCAACCATGATTATAACAACCACGACTATGAATATAACAACCACGACTATGATCATAACAACCAAGTCTATGATTATAACAACCACGACCATGGTTATAACAACCACGACCATGATTATAACACTCAACCATGATTATAACAACCACGACTATGATCTTAACCACGACCATGATTAAAACAACCACGACAATGATTATAACAACCACGACCATGATTATAAAAACCACGACCATGTTTATAACAACCACGCCTATGATTACAACAACCACGACCATGATTATAACACCCGACCATGATTATAAAAAGCCACGACCATGATTATAACAGCAAAGACCGCCAGTTACCAACCGACCATGATTATAACACTCAAACATGATTATAACAACCCGACTACGATTACTTAACAACCACGACCATGATTATAACATAACCATTATTATAACGAACATGACCATGATTATAACAACCACGGAATGATTATATAACCGACCATGATTATAACACTCAACCGCCCGGTTATAACAACCACGACAATGATTATAACAACCACGACCATGATTATAACAACCATGACAATGATTACAACAACCACGACTATGATTATAACAACCACGACCATGATCATTACCACGACTATGATTATAACAACCACGACCATGGTTATAACAACCACGACAATGATTATAAAAGCCACGACCATGATTATAACAACCACGAATATGATTATAACAATCACGACCATGATTATAACACTCACGACCATGATTATAACAACCACGACTATGATTATAACAACCACGACCATGATCATAACAACGACTGTAATTATAACAACCACGAATATGATTATAGTAACCACGACCATGAATATAACATTCACGACCATGATTATAACAACCAAGACAATGATTATAACAACCACGACCATGATTATAACAACCACGAATATGATTATAACAACCACGACAATGATTATAACACTCACGACCATGATTATAACACTCACGACCATGATTATAACAACCACGACTATGATTATAACAACCACGACCATGATCATAACAACGACTGTAATTATAACAACCACGAATATGATTATAGTAACCACGACCATGAATATAACACTCACGACCATGATTATAACAACCACGACTATGATTATAACAACCACGACCATGATCAAAACAACGACTATGATTATAACAACCACGGCCATGATTATAACAACCGTAACCATGATTATAACAACCACGACCATGATTATAACAACAACGAATATGCTTTTAACAACCACGACCATGATTATAACACTCAACCATGATTATAACAACCACGCCTAGGATTATAACAACCACGACCATGGTTATAACAACGACTGTCATTATAACAACCACGAATATGATTAAAACAACCACGACCATGATTATAAAACTCACGACCATGATTATAACAACCAAGACCTTGATAATAGCAACCACGACCATGATTATAACAACCACGACCATGATTATAACAACCACGACCATGATTATAACCACTACGAATATGATTATAACAACCACGACCATGATTATAAAAACCACGACCATGATTATAACAACCACGAATATAATTATAACAACCATGACCATGATTATAACACTCACGACTATGATTATAACAACCACGACTATGATTATAACATCCACGAATATGAATATAAAAACCACGACCATGATTATAGCACTCAACCATGATTATAACAACCACGACTATGATTATACCAACCACGACTATGATCTTAACCAAGACTATGATTATAACAACCACGACTATGATTATAACAACCACGACTATGATCTCAACCACGACTATGATTATAACAACCACAACTATGATTATAACAACCACGACCATGATTATAACAACCACGACCATGATTATAACAACCACGACCATCATTATAAAAACCACGACCATGATTATAACAACAACGACTATGATTATAACAACCACGACCATTATTATAAAAACCACGACCATAATTATAACAACCACGACCATGATTATAACAACTACGAATATGATTATAACAACCACGACCATAATTATACCACTCAACCATGATTATAAATAAACCACGACTAGATTACAACAACCACGACTATGATCTCAACTAAGACTATGATTATAACAACCACGACTATGATTATAACAACCACGACTATGATCTTAACCACGACTATGATTATAACAACCACAACCATGATTATAACAACCACGACCATGAATATAACAACCACGACCATGATTATAACAACCTCGACCATGATTATAAAAACAACGACCATGATTATAACAACAACAACTATGATTATAACAACCACGACCATGATTATAAAAACCACGACCATAATTATAACAACCACGACCATGATTATAAAAACTACGAATATGATTATAACAACCACGACCATGATTATAACAACAACGACTATGATTATACCAACCACGACTATGATCTTAACCAAGTCTGATTATAACAACCACGACTATTATTATAACAACCACGACAATGATCTTAACCACGACTACGATTCTAACAACCACGACCATGATTATAACAACTACGACCATGATTACAACAACCATCACTATGATAATAACACCCACGACATTGATCATAACCACGACTTTGATTATAACAACCACGACCATGGTTATAACAACCACGGCCATGACTATAACAACCACGACAATGATTATAATGTTCACGACAATGATTATAAATAATCAACCATGATTTATAATATCTAAACCATGATTATAAATAACTACTACTAAGGATTATAACAACCACCACCAATGATTATAAATAACGACGACAATGATTGTTAAATAACCACGACTATGATTATAACCATTTAATTCATGATCATAACCGCCGACTATGAATATAAATAACCGTGACTACAGCTATAAATAACCACGACCATGATTATAAAAGCCACGACCATGATTATAACAACCAAGAATATGATTATAACAACCACGACCATGATTATAACACTCACGACCATGATTATAACAACCACGACTATGATTATAACAACCACGACCATGATCATAACAACGACTATGATTATAACAACCACGAACATGATTATAACAACCGCGACCATGATTATAGCAACCACGAACATTATTATAACAACCACGAATAAGATTATAACAACCACGACCATGATTATAACACTCAACCATGATTATAACAACCACGACTATGATTATAACAACCACGACTATCTCCTCTTTAACCACGACTATGATTATAAATAAACTACGACTATAATCATAACCACGATTCATATCTACATATAACCAGACAGACAATGATTATAAATAAACTAATGGACCAAGGAGATAACACTCCGTAACCATGGATTATGATTATAACAACCACGACTATGATTATAACAACAACGACCATGATTATAACAACCACGACCATGATCATAACCACGACTATGATTATAACCACCATGACTATGAATATAACAACCACAACTATGATCATAACAACCAGGTCTATGATTATAACAACCACGACCATGGTTATAACAACCACGACCATGATTATAACACTCAACCATGATTATAACAACCACGACAATGATTATAACAACCAGGACCATGATTATAACAACCACGACAATGATTACAACAACCACGTCTATGATTATAACAACCACGACCATGATCATAACCACGACTATGATTATAACAACCACGACCATGGTTATAACACCCACGACCATGATTATAAAAGCCACGACCATGATTATAACAACCACGAATATGATTATAACAACCACGACCATGATTATAACACTCAAACATGATTATAACAACCACGACTACGATTATAACAACCACGACCATGATTATAACACTTAACCATTATTATAACAAACATGACCATGATTATAACAACCACGAGAATGATTATAACAACCACGACCATGATTATAACACTCAACCATGATTATACAACACGACAATGATTATAACAACCACGACCATGATTATAACAACCATGACAATGATTACAACAACCACGACTAAGGATTAAATCCACGACCATGATCATTACCACGACTATGATTATTATAATAACCACGACCATGATTATAACAACCACGACAATGATTATAACAACCACGACCATGATTATAACAACCACGACAATGATTACAACAACCACGACTATGATTATAGCAAACACGACCATGATCATAACCACGACTATGATTATAACAACCACGACCATGGTTATAACAACCACGACCATGATTATAACAACCACGAATATGATTATATAAATTCACGCACTATGAATATAACATTCACGACCATGAGATTGCAACAACCAAGACAATGATTATAACAACCACGACCATGATTATAACAACCACGAATATGATTATAACAACCACGACAATGATTATAACACTCACGACCATGATTATAACACTCCACGACCATGATTATAACAACCACGACTATGATTATAACAACCACGACCAAGGATCATAAATAACGACTGTAATTATAACAACCACGAATATGATTATAACAACCACGACCATGATTATAACACTCACGACCATGATTATAACAACCACGACTATGATTATAACAACCACGAACATGATGATAACAACGACTATGATTATAACAACCACGGCCATGATTATAACAACCGTGACCATGATTATAACAACCACGACCATGATTATAACAACCACGAATATGCTTTTAACTACCACGACCATGATTATAACACTCAACCATGAGTATAACAACCACGACTAGGATTATAATAAATCATAATTCATGGCTATAAACAACGACTGTCATTATAACAACCACGAATATGATTATAACAACCACTTAATCATGATTATAAAATCCACGACCATGATTATAACAACCAAGACCTTGATAATATAAATCACGGACTATGATTATAACAACCACGACCATGATTATAACAAACTACTGTTTAATTCATGATTATAACCACACCAATGAATATGAGATTATAACAAACTAATGATAGAAAAAACCACGACCATGATTATAACAACCACGACCATGATTATAACAACCACGACCATGATTATAACAACCACGACCATGATTATAACAACCACGACTATGATCATAACCACAACCATGATTATAAAAACCACGACCATGATTATAACAACCACGACCATGATTATAACAACCACGACTACGATCATAACCACGACAATAATTATAACAACCACGACTATGATTATAACAAGCACGACGATGATTATAACACCCACGACCATAATTATAACAACTACAACCATGATCATAACCACACCATGATTATAACAACCACGACCCGGCGATTATAACAACCCCGACCGCGATTGAGTAAAAACCACGACCATGATTATAACAACAACGACTATGATTATAAATTAACCACGACCATGATTATAAAACCACGACCATAATTATAACAACCACGACCATGATTATAAAAACTACGAATATGATTATAACAACCACGACCATAATTATACCAATTCAAACCATGATTATAACAACCACGACTAAGGATATACCAAATCCACGACTATGATCTTTAACCAAGACTGAACCAATTGATTATGATTATAAATAACCACGACTATGATCTAACCACTAATTATGATTATAAATAACCACAACCATGATTATAACAACCACTTAATTCATGAATATAACAACTAATGACCATGAATATAACAACCACGACCATGATTATAACAACCTCGACCATGATTATAAAAACCACGACCATGATTATAACAACAACAACTATGATTATAACAACCACGACCATGATTATAAAAACCACGACCATAATTATAACAACCACGACCATGATTATAAAAACTACGAATATGATTATAACAACCACGACCATGATTATAACAACAACGACTATGATTATACCAACCACGACTATGATCTTAACCAAGTCTGATTATAACAACCACGACTATTATTATAACAACCACGACAATGATCTTAACCACGACTACGATTCTAACAACCACGACCATGATTATAACAACCACGACCATGATTACAACAACCATCACTATGATAATAACACCCACGACATTGATCATAACCACGACTTTGATTATAACAACCACGACCATGGTTATAACAACCACGGCCATGACTATAACAACCACGACAATGATTATAACAACCACGACAATGATTATAACAATCACAACCATGATTATAATACTCAACCATGATTATAACAACCACTACTATGATTATAACAACCACCACCACGATTATAACAACGACGACAATGATTACAACAACCACGACTATGATTATAACAACGACGACCATGATCATAACCGCGACTATGAATATAACAACCGTGACCACAGCTATAACAACCACGACCATGATTATAAAAGCCACGACCATGATTATAACAACCACGAATATGATTATAACAACCACGACCATGATTATAACACTCACGACCATGATTATAACAACCACGACTATGACTATAACAACCACGACCATGATAATAACAACGACTATGAATATAACACCCACGACCATGATTATAACAACCTCGACAATGATTATAGCAACCACGACCATGATTATAACAACCACGAATAAGATTATAACAACCACAACCATGATTATAACACTCAACCATGATTATAACAACCACGACTATGATTATAACAACCACGACTATTCTCTTAACCACGACTATGATTATAACAACCACGACTATAATCATAACCACGACCATAATTATTACAACCACGACAATGATTATAACAACCACGACCATGATTATAAAAACCACGATCATGATTATAACAACCACGCCTATGATTACAACAACCACGAACATGATTATAACAACCACGACAATGATTATAACAACCACGACCATGATTATAAACTCAACCATGATTATAACAACCACGACTATGAATATAACAACCACGACTATGATCATAACAACCAAGTCTATGATTATAACAACCACGACCATGGTTATAACAACCACGACCATGATTATAACACTCAACCATGATTATA
>NW_024728227.1:5000-20000 GCF_018991925.1 Homarus americanus
TCAGAGCCCTTCTCCCTGTGTGTAGTACTATAATACATTATGTACAAAGAGGAAACCTCAAATACATTTCCGTTCTTTATACCTCAACTGCCCACACCACCACTACCATTTCCTCCACCCACACCCTTGTATTCAGATCACCAGCACCGACAAAGTATTACCTCTCTCGCTGAACAACACATTTCAGCTCGATTAATCAAAGAGCTTGTTTTTGTGTTTTGTTTCATATTCTTCGTTCAAACTTACCCAACAGTTATTCTGGTCTCGATTTAGTCTATCTTCAACCTATTCCATAATGATCGTAAGCAAATTGATTCATATATTATCACATGTCTCCCTATCTGACCAAAACATTGAAGGTTGTTCTATCCCTCTTCTCTTGTCTATACCTAATAACAGCATCTCTCTCTCTCAGTATTTCTACCTCTCTACTCCCATGTACTGTACACTACACTATCTTTCACCCTCTTATTCCGTCCAGCAAATTCGTCTCACTCACTGCCACCGTCCTGTATTGTAATGGTCGCCGTATACCATTGTAACCGATATTGCAGGAGCGTCTCTCATATTAGTCCCGAATTGCTTCTACATAGTCGATAACCTAATTTATCTAAGTATAAAACATTTTGACAAAGAAGAGTTATCTTATAAGGAAAATAAACTCATATCTTCATGAGTAACATTCTCAATAAAAACACATCGGTAAACTTGCACCCAAACGAGGTACTAAATCAGTGAGTGGCGGCGAGTGTGTCCTCACTAGATGTGGTGTTGAGAATATCAACCTGGGATGATGAAGATTTGTTGGTATTTAAATTTACAGAAAACGAAAGAAAAGATTGATAATATATGTATATTCAGGAAAAATAGTAATAAGTGAATCAACTATATACTGATCAAAAAATGATGACGTGCTCTAAATTCTATTATCAGTTGATAGCAACACGATAGCCAACCCACAAATAAAATGTAAATTACATACGACATAAAATTTTGGATATTCATGAAACAATTTACATGACGTCAAAAGAGTTCTTTAAATTTTTTGTTGGACTGTAAAATGTATTTTGTAATTTGGCTTAAATTTCATAGTGGATATATTTTTGTCTCTTCTGCTTAACAATATTTCCTTGTTGCTTTCCATTTCAACTTATAATTTAATTATCTAGAAGATTCTTTAGACACTTTCAGAGCTGACTCACACAAGCAGTAAGATGAAAAAAGTCTGAAAAAAGTTTATTACAGCTTAATTTTGTTCCTAATAGTTCTCTCAGAAAGATTTTGCCTCTTTGTTGTGTTATGTGTCGCCTCTTCTTACTCTCTCAAGTATTAACTGATCCATCATGTGTGTAGCATCTTGATGGGTCTTCGACACGTGGCGATTTACACGAGTAATATTTGCCTACACATTAAATTCTGTTCCGAGAGCAAAAAAAAAAAGAAAATTTTTCGTATTAGTATCATTTTGTATATTATTAAAACATAAATCTATTTATACAAAAGATATGTAAATTAATTGAAAAATTATATCACTAATACTGAAGCAGTAGACGATTCGACTAAAAACTCGCCCAGTGATATTCAGCTGTTGTAATAATTATGTTAAGCTGATAGAGAAGAGCTGATTCTAAAATATACTCCCACAACACCTTGCTCCAGAGTCTAGTTTTACCTAACAGCCTCGACAACATAATCCAGAGACGTCCTCCCCCTTAGCACAAGTTGACGACCCCTTTGTTAACAACATTATCTGGTCTTTTATTTATGACATTCATTACTAAGATATTATACATAACATTACATAGAAAATACATCCACTTCCTGTAATACCTCATTGAGCTGATAATTATGAGGTGAATTACTACTTTTTATTCTCAAATATCAAAACTCAGAGCTGCATTAATAAAGTATATAACACATACCATTATACGAGTTAAGGAACATCACCCAAGGGTAAAGATTGTAAAAAGCAACAACACATTAGACCCGCAGTTGTGTATCATCAATTACCGGGGGTGGTGGGGTAAAACTCTGCGGTTACCACACGCCAAGTTTCACTACCTTTCCCCCCCCCTTTTTTTTAAATATATATTTTTTACCTGTTACAATACTTTCCCGAATACACACGCCGTTGGTCTTTATATAACAACAAGAAAAATCTGAAATGTCGAGTATAAAAGCTCCTAGGATCAGTACAGTACCTCAGTAGGCAGGTATGTATATGATTACCTTTACATGCATGTTTTTATTCACGTATCCGTACCGTATGTATAAAGTTCTCTATGTATTAATAAATTTCATCAAAGTATGTCAAAAACCAACGAGTATGTTCCAATAAATTTAAGTATATTCGTGATGTAAGAGTTTCATGGGTGACCGGGATGTCACTCTCTAAGAATTGTAATATTTGTTTTTTGGCACTTGAGGGATGTCCACCGTTATCTAGGCAAATATTTTCATCATAGTTTCTTATACATGTAAATAGAAAGGTATAATATTTGACCTTATCTGCCAGCCTTACAATAGCCTCGTTATGTCACCCCTTTCAGGTGCACCAGAGCTCCTTATACCACTCCATGGTGACCAATTAGTGTGCGTGTGTACTTGATCTTTATCTTTAATTTCACTACTTTTAAACTTTTTACCTAACCTAACCTAACCTAACCATTGGGTACTTTTCATATGGCTTAACTATTACTAAAGAAAATTATTGATGGTGATCTCGGCCAATATTTTGTTGGGACGAAATCACTAAAATGGGCTGAGGTCACCACTGAATGTGGGCCGAGGTTACCACTAGATGTGACCCGAGGTTATCACTGGATATGGGCCGAGGTCACCACTGGATGTGGGCCGAGGTTACCACTGGATGTGGGCCGAGGTTACCACTAGATGTGACCCGAGGTTATCACTGGATATGGGCCGAGGTCACCACTGGATGTGGGCCGAGGTTACCACTAGATATGGGCCGAGGTTACCACTGGATGTGACCCGAGGTTATCACTGGATATGGGCCGAGGTCACCACTGGATGTGGGCCGAGGTTACCACTAGATGTGACCCGAGGTTATCACTGGATGTGGGCCGAGGTCACCACTGGATGCGGGCCGAGGTTACTTGGCCGAATTTACCATAGGCCGACGTCACTGGCACCCGAGATTGTGCTGCTGTCATCAACACAAGAAAACGCCTCAACTCTTGTGTATATGTAAACACTGATATTATGATCTGATTTATAATTAAACCTGAAATGTTGGATTCTGTAAGTTAAAAGAGATTTGTTAAAGTATTATTTTGGGGGGAAATTTAACTTAAACAAAGAGACATCGGAAAATTTGTTCAGACTTGTACCCAGAAGCAGCAGAACCTGATGGTCAGTCCCCGTGTAAGGTCACGGTGTCTCTGTTATATTAAGTTTGTAAGGTGCTTACATATTACAGCTTCACTTCTCTTAATATACAGTATTGGTTAATGTATAAAAGCTATTTTATAATGAATAATTCACTCCTCTTGTATATCTTTGTCACTTATTTATTCTTAAACTAAAACAATAAGCAGAGCAATGAAGAATATATTTACTTTATCAATAAAATGATTCCATTATAACCATACAGTAATTTAATAAGTCGGTGAATGAGGAAGTGAAATACTCTCTCAGAATTGTATCACCTTTATTAAGAAGTATTTAGTAATTGTTTTATAACGCGTGGCATCTCCAAGACCATCTATGTTTTCAATCCGTCGACCCTCTAGAAAATACTTTGTGGTTCCCCAGTTGAGAAGCTCTGGTAGAGAAGTAGAGTGATAGTGTAGACACCGACACAGGCTATAAACCAGTTTAAAATAATTCAGATGGGAAGTGTACATGATGAGACTAACTTCGCGATTACTAATACATACTTAAAAAAATCATTATGGAGAGGAACTATCCGGTACACGCAGTGAGTTTCATTTTGACTGATGTGTATGTGGGCGAACCTCCCATCACCTATAAGGCCATCAGTGACGGACACACCTGGTCTGGGCTACTAATCAAAACAGCTTCTAATTTCCATGGTTAAGGATGCCTGATATTATTTCCCATTTGAAATACACTTAAATTTGGATTAATTCAGGTCATCGGACTTAAGTAACTTTATCTTGTTAAATTATTACCATTAGCTACAACAACACGGAATGTACTGAGCATCAGGCGAGCTTCTATAGGCTTTTAACCTTATTATGCCCTCGTTAACTAGTGGGTGGAGTAAACCCGTACCCATAATAAAACACCAGTTTGATAAAGGAATAATGACCGTGTAGAGATAAATCTGTATTGTGGAGTAATCGCTTAATAGATGCTGTTTCACGTGATATTTTACTTAGACTAAAATTATCACTACCATGAAACATCTGTACGTGTTACCAAGATTAATATACAAAGAAAAGTTCTATTAGAATATGTCAAATATAATCCTCAAATTGTTTTCTATATATGTTTTAATGTAACCTAAAACTAAAGGGCTCATCAGGAAATACTAAATAACGTATAAGTATTTTTTCTTTACAAAAGCAAAAATTGAATCCCTATTTGAAAACAGATATCTTAGACTGACAAGGTGACAGTTGGTTGCCTCTATTCCGGGCTTTGAATGTTTACATTTATTTGATCCTAAAGGAATAGAAAAAGTAAATTTACTTAAAATATGAGAGTAACATTTTTTTACCTAATCGTTATCAATTTTCTATTATATGTAACCCCAAAAAAGAGTATTTTTATTACCTGACTGTGGCTATAGCTCTAGTGTGTTTACTTATGTGTTACCAGAGAATTAGGCTAAGGTCTGGGTGACTCCTCATACTTTACTTGAGCAAGAAATCTATTTTTTTCCCGAGATCGAGATTTTTAAAAGTTGAGATCAAGATCCTTCGCACTTTTAACATTTATGAATCATCTAAGGACTTGCCCGCCCAGGTAGCACTTGAGTGGCTAAACTTCAAATGGGATATTCTTTTGGTCGTGTTTATACAACTATGACTATTTTCAAGTTAATGGATGGCTGGAGGTTTAGTGTTATTAAAAAAAAAATAGCGGAAATATTTACCAACTAGTATGGGTATATACTGTACGTACTAACTACCAACGGATTTACATTACCATGATTATAAATTAAAATTCCGGACCAAACAGACGTACAACTTGTGATACCCAGACCCACTGAGACCACCACCATGCACTCCTCTCAAACCCAGACCTCTTAAAAGATATCTACCGCCTGAATATTAAAATATTTGTGAAACCTTATTTTGATCCCATTGAAAATTATTATGACATATACTCATAAGTTCCTAAGAATTACCAAATACCAATAATTAACTGTGCGACCATTACGACATGTCTATTTCAATTAATCAATCAAACATGTCGGTACAGTGATTTCAAATGCAACTATTAATTTACTAATCATTGTACTGAATTACGTAAGATTAGTAAGAATAAATGTTTTTTTTTGTCCTAAGGCTCAACAAATGGTAACGTCAATATAGCACCATCATTAAAATACAATATAGTTCTTTATTCTAACTCTCACTCACTGTCCTACACAGAATGTTTCTCTAAAGCATACATGTTAATTGTAATTACTGTTATTACACTCTAAACTAATTGATAATAACAATAACTCCAGGTGTTACACATTACTGCTGTCTAACTAAATCTGATTCGTGGAGAAACGTAAGCTGTTCTGGGTGAGGGTTAAAACTCTGCCTCTCTCCCCGGGGGTGTTGTAGAGTCCTGAGAGTGAGTTTCACTGCCTCCCTCCCTTATAGCTCTCCCTGCAGGTGCTGGGCGGCCGGCGGCATGTGTGTGGTCTGGTCGCCCGAATAACCGCACTGAGACTGACTGCTAGAGTTTGGGCAAGTTGTGAGGTTAACGGAGAATAACATGGGCTTCCTATTCTGGTGCCAGCGAGGATACATTACATACCTGGGTTATGAAGTTATGGTGTAGTAGGGAGAGGAGGACTCCTGCCTGGTGAGGATATAAGCTAGGGAGAAGAGGAAGGTAGCCCGGGAAAAGGTATCGATGTGGATGCTATAAGTTGTGGGCGCCAGGGTTGTGCGCCAGTGTTCGTTTGGAAACTTTTGCGATACTTTTAATTTAATTATACTCCTTGGCAGAAAGGGTTTAATTATAATTTATCATTGAAACTAATTGAATTGAAAACTATGAGATTTGAAGTGATGAAGAATAATAGATGGTTAGATTTTAATGTCTGTAACTGCGGAAACCGACGTTCTTTTGTTTGAACACGTCAGCTGACACAGTGGAGGGTCGGACAGGGTGGAAAATCACAACGGACAGGAGAGTTAGAGCCACAGTATGTGTAAGGCAGCAGGGAAGGAGGTCTTATTTTTGTTTTTTAATTTCTGAAAGCTTAAGTTTTATGATGTGCTGTACCTACTTCATGGTGTAAAGCACTAATGCCTCAAACATAGTTAACTACATAATACACAAAGTTACAAATATGTACCTTACTCTTGCCATAAGAAAATAATAAATGCACCAGCGGATTTTTTATATTAAAAGTGTACTCATCTACACAAATTAATAATAACTTGGCGCTAATACTATCCCAGGCAAATATATAGAAAAATAACGTGTTTACAGAAGCTTTCACAATTTATGTAGATGACGCAATGTACTTATTTGGCAAAGGAATGATCAAGAATAAGGAAATAAAATATCTGATCGTATGGAAACAAACTTCAGCTTTACAGTAAAAACAAAATACATTCCAGGAACAGTGATCCATTAAACTCAACACTGGTACATGGGGTTAAACACATATAACACACACACTCCATCTAGAGGCATGTATGTGCACTGATCTACTCAATGGGTTTCAAACAAATGATTACGGTAAACTTGGTGTCCATTCAAATAAGTTTACTAGACTGTTTACTGTGTACAAATTACACTTTTAATGACCATATGATTTAGGGTCGCTGGTGGCTCGTAGCCGTCCAGGATCAACATATAGATACATTTGCTGATACAGTGTGTGGATCAAAGTCTATCATACAGTGAGTCTTAGTGAAGGCTCTTACTGGATGATGTTATTGCCCGAATGTATAGAGTAACACTACATAATCTCATGTGTTCAAATATACATGAGTGCACATGCGTAAATACATACAGGAACATTACAGTCACACTCACACACATACCTCCCTCTCTTGCGTCTTGACAAGTTCAAAAGTTCTTCAGTACATAAACTTCTACTTCGCTAAGCCTGTGAAATTTGATAATAACTTCCCTGATCAGAAGTATTTATACGCCTCTCGTAGAAAAAAAGTGCCCGATTAATGTTACACCAGTACCCCCACAAGTGATATATTCTGAAACTTATTCCTCGTCGCTAGAAACTTTCACGGGGACAAACTTAAAGGAGTTTGGCGATACAGTTCAGGTCAGAAACTTTTATACGTTATTGTTAGACGAAGTTAGGAGACGAAAATGAGTGTAGGAGGACGCACAAATAAATGAATATCTTCATACAAAATGTAACCTGACCTGACCAAACCTAACCTAACCTATTTAAATTATAAATTAAACATCATATGGCAGTAAGCAAGGGCTGAAAAGAAATATACAAAATCTTACAATATACGAATTAATATTAAGTTATAATGATAAAACCAAAAAGTTATCTCTATTTGACAAAAAAGATTGATGATTTGTAAAAGCTTAAACTAAACAGGGATAATTGCCTAATATCGATAACTTCTATGTATTATTTTAAGCTTCTGAATGGCCATCGGAGATCATGTACGTCATCATATTAGGTATTAATGAATTGTGAAATGGAAAACTTAAACTAACTTAACCTAACATTAACAAATATTAACTAAGTGTTATCATTTTTTTTCGTTTTACATACAGGATAATCATCATGGGTGATATGATATTATGATGTATTCTGAAAAAAATGTAAAAGACGTAAGTTTCGGAGAAAAATAATTAAATCTAAAGTTACTCAAAACAACAGTAAAGATTTAAACTATACAGAAGAGAGGAAAACAAATACCAGTAATAAGTACAAGTAATAAATAACTAAATAAACCCTGGAACTAAATATATATATTTTGAAATTCTTTGTCTTTTATACTATAGACTAACTGCAGTATATACTTATAACATTTACTCAAGAAATATTAATGGTTGCCCCTCGTGTACGAGGATGGGCCGGCCCAAGGCGTGAATTTGTTTAACGTGTAGAAGCTATAGTCAACACAACTACCACACCCTAAGTTAACGAGTTGCATGACCTAGTGTCAAGGAATAATCCGAGAAGACCGGACAACTCGCCAACTGCACTGGCTAACCATTATCCCGATCACAATCCACTAATCGATTAACATCCAGGTCGCTAATTACTGCTGGGTCGACAGAGACAAATGACGTAAAAAAAAAAAAAAAATAAATAAAAACAGTCCTACCCTGCTTGGGAATCGAACTCGGGTCGACTCGCATTAAAAGCCGAGCATGCTGACCATTACACCACGTATCACCAAAATAATTTTTTGTTTTTTTTTCTTGCTGGTCAAGCCCCGACCAGAGGTTAGCTAGACCCCCGGACAACTCTTTCGGAGATTGACCAGCACGTCGTATTTGTATTATTATCTTGACCTAATTATATGTTACAAAGTCACTTGTGTGTTTTTCAGTGTTGTTTTTAATAATATTTACTTATTGTAATTTAATGTCAACAAATAATTGACTAAAATAATATGAAAACAAACAAATATAAACGGAATATATACTATATGTTACACTAAATATGCATAATTGACGATTAGTGATAAATTCTAGGTATTTCTCTTTTTGGGAAACTTTTCACCGGCCATAAACGATCCTGTAGATCATAAATGTACAAATAAATGAATACCTTCATACGAAATGTAACCTGACCTGACCAAACCTAAGCTAACCTATTTAAAGTATAAATTAAACATCATATGGCAGTAAGCAAGTCCTGAAAAGAAATATACAAAATCTTACAATATACGAATTAATATTAAGTTGTAGTAGTAGGGTGTGTCATACGGAAGCGAATTTTTTTTTTTGAGTTTGAAAAATCGGCCCATGGTATTAATGATGTAGTTCTATGTGCAGAATCATGTGATATCTTCAGATTTGAAAAGTTTTCATTTTTTGCTAGGTAAATTTTAACTTGAAATCTTATGAAAATTCAGTATTCCCACCCTTTTACCAACACCACTAAATAGCTTATTTAAAGTAAAGTAAATGTATCAGGTTAATTTATTAGGATGGAAATGATCCAGAATAGTGAAACGAATGATCTTGACACATTTATTAAATTTAATATTCCTTTAGAAAACAAAATCATCAAATACAAAAACCGGTTTTACTACTACGACCCGGTGTTGCTGCACACCATAGAGAACATGTCTTTCTTGCTTCTGTTTCTACTCATCACCTCCCTGCTGACCACCTGAGCTCGGATGTAGCCTTCCCTCCTCTCCTGGCTGTACACGTGACTGCTGGCCTCGCTCACTTGCTGTACACAACGCTCTATACTCTGGGTGTGCGAGGGCCAGGCAGGGACATGCATGGGGTTGTCCATGAAAGCTCTGACTTGAACATTGGTGAGGCTGCAGGTAAGAGGGGGCTCACTGCCAGCCTGGATGTTATCCAAATCTATGAGATCAGTGAGGGTCTTGGCACCTAGATTGACTTCAGGAGTCTTCCTGACCCTGAAGGAATCGTCACCAGCTGATTCGTCATGCCCAGATCCTCTCATAAGTTTCATATCCAAGTACTTTTTGACTGCCACTCTTCTCTCCTCCTCATCCTTACTGCAGAGCATTGTCTGCAGAACTGTCTCGGGATGAGCATACCAGGAAGATCTCCTCACAGTCTGCTCCGCAATCTGAACAACCTTCCTTGGCTGACTCCTCAGGAGCTCAAGCTGGAAGAGAACATGCCTCGGACCTTCGGAGAACGATGACTTGACCTTGGTGTTGAACCAATTTGGCAAGTAGACACTCACGATGAATTGGACAATAAGTCTCAGGTTGTGAAGCTGGTTCCCTTTCAGTTTATGATGAGCGACCCAAATTCTGCAGAACCTGAGAGCCGTTGTGAGCCACCTAGAATGTGAGACTGGACCTATCTGCAGGTAAGCAAGTCTATCAGGCATGACCCCAGTTTTGATGGCACTGCAAATCATGTAACCATAGTACTGGTCAGTACTCAGGTCGTCAATGACAGTATGTGCAAGCTCAACGAGTGGAGGGCCAACTGTGATTTTTTCAAAGCTCGGATTTATTTCTAACTCAGTGGCAGAGTCCAGCATCTTGCCAAGAGGACCAGACCATCTGTTGTTTGAAAGAGTCTTGCCATCCAGCTCCTGGATCAGATGTCTGAGTGGCAACTCGTTGGTGTGGAGGTCACAAACAATCCAGACCAGCTTCCTCCCAATCTTCCGCTCTATCCACTGTATGACCCCCCTTGCCACCCTGTGTTCGTGTTGGTGCTGTCCCCTCCAATGGCCTGCAGGGTCTGGTCTACGTTCCTCTCTCTGAGCCAGTTCACAATGTTATCTGCCACTATCTCAGCTGGTTTCCTGATGTCATCTTTCTCTGGAGTGAAATGCCACAAATACTTCCCTCCTGGTTCACTGCAGCAGGAGTAGTGTTCCTCCTTCACCATGGCAGGGAACAACTTGTCAGAATCTCCAACTTTCATGAACACTTTAGTGTCATCCCTTCTCCCATCAAAGAACAAACAATTGATTCCATTTTCTCTTATCCCCTTATCAAACTCCTCTTCTAGGTTACTGACAAGTTTCTCCTGAGCTCTCCTTACTTTGTTATGATCTATCACCAGGTGAACATCATCAGGTGTTATCAAACCACCGTCAATCCAGGCAGCTGTTGCTATCTCTGCAGTTTCTCTGAGACCAGTGTGGTGTCGCATGCTGGCCAGAGCTATGCTCGGGATATCTTTCCTATTTCGAATCTTATGCTTGGAAGGTTTGGGATCATTATTTTCTGGGTTAGGGACAAAGTCACCATTCTCCTGGTCAGCACTCGGATCAGCCATGGGGAAGTCATTAAACTCTGAATCAGCTTGACTCCAATCATCGGCCTTTTTTACCTCACTCTGGGCCTTCTCAAGTCTCTTTTCCTCGGCAACTCTTCTCTTCTGCCTCTCTGTGGCAGCCTCCTGTCTCTTGGACTCCGGAATATCTTGGCTAGAAATCATGAGAGCCCCTATACTGCCAGTCTTCTCTCTCTGTGCTTTGACAAATGCCAGTTCGATCACAGGAATCTTCAGTTCACGCTTGCAAATACAGGAGATGTGGGCCTCGGATTTACAGTCACGATCGCATCCAAACTCAGGACAGAGAACAATTGGGCACTTGCAAGTAATTATGTCAAATAACTGGTCCAGTTGCTTGGCAAAGCTGTCCTAACTGCAAGTTTTCCTCTCCCAAGAGATATCTCTTGCCTTTTCCCAACTGGCTAGCAGTCTCTCACTAATCTTCTTCTGACTTGTTATGACTGGAGGCTTGAACTGAGCGTTAGCCAGAGTGTACTGTGCCAAGACAGCTTTGGTCATATCACTGGCAATGTCTTTGTTTGTGTAAGTTCTTTGGTTATTTTCACTGATTTGCCTGATTAAAACACCGTATCTCAAAGCATCTCTCAATGTAGGCAACTCCGACTTCAGGAGCTCTCTCCCAGACCCAAGATAGTGACTGAGATGGCTGGATTTTTGGTTCCTCGTCCTGACACAAGCAGCCATCGCAAATATTATCAACTTATAAATGCATCAGAATCTGAAACAGAAAAAAATATTGTTAGTTGGGTTGTTAAAGAATGAAGTCAGAAAGCAATGTTCACTATTTAATTGTAATGCACTAATGCAGCTGTACGTTAGATTTTCGATAAATTTCACGCTAAAATTTACCTAGCAAAAGGTTGCAAAATATTGAAACTGAAATTATTTTCTGTTTATATACACTAAAATCTACCAAAAAAGTGATGGGCCATTAGTTTTAGCTGATCTTCCCTCCTATGACACACCCTATTGCTGTAGTACAACCCTGGAACGACCGAGGGCCAGCGGAGATTGCGCTGTGGGCCAATACAGATAAACCGTGGTCTAGAAATGGTCAGGGTGGTGCGCTACAAACTGGGAGAAAACCGTAACTCACCAGTAATATAATGAGCTCGTGAAGAGTAACACCGGCGTTACCCAAACACAACCCAACGTGGTTAAACATTGGCTAGTCCGTAGTTAAACATTGGAAAGTCCGTAGTTTGGGTGAATGCAGGAAAAAATCACAGAACAAAATTATAGGAAAATAGTTACAAATCTAGCCTAACCTAGCCTATCCTAAATTAGTATGACCTAATCCAACCTAAAGTAACCTTACATAAAATAAGGTAACATAGGGTAACCTACCTTAACCCTCTCCTAAATCTAACCATATTTACTCAATTAAAAAATATATGTGTGTATGTGTGTGTGTGTGTTAATGTCAATCAATCATTTATCCATCAATCGCTCTACTGTTTAATACAGAATGAGCAAAAACAGCTAATACACACACACACACACACACACACATACACACACACACACACACACACACACTGGCCATCAGCCGCATCTTTCCCTTAACTCCACCTGACATCATACTGTCTGTTCATTCACGCGCACTGTTGCTCCCTGGATGGGTGTTCTTCATCCCTCCATCTCTGTCTCGGGCTTTCCCTTTTCTTCCAACCATCCACCTATGAACCAAGGTCTAGGCTCAAGAGACAACAAGGTCTGCTCACCACTGGAAGAAAAAGCTACAACTCACGACGTAATTTTTGTAATACAGTTACTACCAGTGTAACTACAATGTCACATATGATTCCCTGGTCTATTTATATGGCCGTAAGTTTCCTCAGTATGAGAACCTTGGATTGAAGATACCAAAAGGAGACAACATCTGGATTGCTACCGTGGTGAAGTACCAACTTGATATGAAACCAATTCCCATTTAACATACGTTGAATCTAGGAACATCAAAACAATAACAACAAGTATTACCAGATAAATAAGGCAGTTCTTCGAATATTCCAGTCATATAACTTTTTCATTTGGCTTAAATTTATATAAGTTATGGTGTTTGCCTATTTTGGTAACCATCTTTTCCACCATATTTAACTGCGGACTTCTGGCTGATGATTAAGATTAGCAAGAGTCATATTCGATATCGACGGGGCTGAATTACTCTAAAAAAGCTAACTGTATCACCAGCTCTGAACAGGTTTTGTTGCTTACATTATATTTGGTGAGTTTTCAATTTAGCTTCTAGATTATTTCTTATAGTAAGAAAAATGGTCCTGTTGCAACACTGTAGCTGATAAAATATCCTGTTTTAACTAGACCACTATTGGTTCTGTGTAAATAAGGTTGATGTAAGACTAAGACTCATAGGTTGTGGAGAGTTGTGAGGTGGTGAGAATACTGAGTCACCGTGATGAGAAATACCTTCACCATAGTCCATTTTAAACACTAAATGCAGAAAATCAACTCCAGGAACTTGGTCTTACAATTTCCCCTAAGACACCGGAACAATAAATGTAATTAACTTCGAATATTCATGAAAAATAAAGATGAATGATGTTGCTGTCAATACTCAGGTCCGAGAGTACACATCCCGGATATATTTTTATTTGGCTGACATTTTATAGTATTGACAACGTTGGCAGCTGCACATCTCTCATTTTGTTCATATCCTCACTGTTAAAATAGTCGTACAGTCGTCAGTATTGTGATGTGTGGCGGTATATACTGGGTAAGTTAGGCTGGCGCTTAAATTCTCTTTGTGTGGCCGTCACTAATTGTGCGAGGGGAAATACATTTCCATAATCTCAGCGCCCCGCTTCACTGTCCACTGTGTCATGATGACCTAGTTTAATTACAGCTCATCCCAGCTTTGCACCTCTCGTGGACACCAGACATACATAGATACTCTCATTAAATACAGTTAAAACACGCATAACTGAGGAATGAAACTGTTTCTATAATTACAGGAGATTTTTATGCGACAAAAAGAAGCTTGAACGGGTAAGTTAAAACATGACAGTCTTCATCAGTGAAATACGTGATTCGTTCATTCGAACATTGAGTCTAGGTTTAATACCTAGCCTAGTAGTATATTTATGCTCGTTAACTTAAATAACGTTGATCTGGCACCCGCCGATGGGCGAAGCTTACTGAGCAGTCTGGGTCAAGGCCCAGGAGCCTCCTGCTCTGTTTTGTCTGGTTCCATCTTCTGGCCTGAGCAGATGTGTGTCTCTGCCTCTGTCTGAGCCGTGTGGTTAAGATTTGTGTTTCCTTCCTAGAAAATTAGGTGTTTCTGTTGGTCCTTTCGCCCAGGAGTTTATTCCTCAGCCATGACTGAGTATTTGGGAACACCTAAAGAATATTTCATGAAATCTACCCCACTTAAAGCTAGCCATAACATCACTATTGTCCAACTCTGTTTCTTGTGGGGTACACTTAGGCTATACACTAGGCTGTGATGACATATACAAATGTCAATGAAAAATCCGATAATTTTCAACCCAATTCATCTCCTCGACCAACACGTAGACAGATACTAACACACTGTACACGGTAGTCCTGGAGTAAGGTGTTGAGGACAGTGGGGATGCACACTGGATTCTATAAAATACTCAGAAGATAAAAAGCTTTTATTTCTCGATACACTTTCATAAGAGAGACTAACTTATTAACTTACACCTCACAATTCTGTGGTTAACCTTGTTTTGTAATTTAATTTCCTCTGCTTGGTAACTGATCAATGTTTTAAAAATTACCAAACTACATGATTCGCGTAGTTGGACGAGTTTTACCAATAAGGTTTAATGTTTTATTAGAATGTTGATTAAAACACTTAGTGAGAACATATAAATATCAATAAAATAA
>NW_024728227.1:22500-40897 GCF_018991925.1 Homarus americanus
TATACACAATGTTACCTACTGTTACTATATACAATGTTACCTACTGTTACTATACACAATGTTCACTACTGTTACTATATACAATGTTACCTACTGTTACTATACACAATGTTCACTACTGTTACTATATACAATGTTCACTACTGTTACTATATACAATGTTCACTACTGTTACTATATACAATGTTACCTACTGTTACTATACACAATGTTCACTACTGTTACTATACACAATGTTCACTACTGTTACTATATACAATGTTCACTACTGTTACTATACACAATGTTCACTACTGTTACTATATACAATGTTCACTACTGTTACTATACACAATGTTCACTACTGTTACTATACACAATGTTCACTACTGTTACTATACACAATGTTCACTACTGTTACTATACACAATGTTCACTACTATTACTATACACAATGTTCACTACTGTTACTATACACAATGTTCACTACTGTTACTATACACAATGTTCACTACTGTTACTATACACAATGTTCACTACTGTTACTATATACAATGTTCACTACTGTTACTATACACAATGTTCACTACTGTTACTATGTTCACTACTGTTAATATACAATGTTCACTACTGTTACTATATACAATGTTCACTACTGTTACTATATACAATGTTCACTACTGTTACTATACACAATGTTCACTACTGTTACTATACACAATGTTCACTACTGTTACTATATACAATGTTCACTACTGTTACTATATACAATGTTCACTACTGTTACTATACACAATGTTCACTACTGTTACTATATACAATGTTCACTACTGTTACTATACACAATGTTCACTACTGTTACAATACACAATGTTCACTACTGTTACTATACACAATGTTCACTACTGTTACTATATACAATGTTCACTACTATTACTATACACAATGTTCACTACTGTTACTATACACAATGTTCACTACTGTTAATATATACAATGTTCACTACTGTTACTATACAATGTTCACTACTGTTACTATACACAATGTTCACTACTGTAACTATATACAATGTTCACTACTGTTACTATATACAATGTTCACTACTGTTACTATACACAATGTTCACTACTGTTACTATACACAATGTTCACTACTGTTACTATATACAATGTTCACTACTGTTACTATACAATGTTCACTACTGTTACTATACACAATGTTCACTACTGTTACTATACACAATGTTCACTACTGTTACTATATACAATGTTCACTACTGTTACTATACACAATGTTCACTACTGTTACTATACACAATGTTCACTACTGTTACTATATACAATGTTCACTACTGTTAATATACACAATGTTCACTACTGTTATTATACACAATGTTACCTACTATTACTATACACAATGTTCACTACTGTTACTATACTCAATGTTCACTACTGTTACTGTACACAATGTTCACTACTGTTACTATACACAATATTCACTACTGTTACTATATACAATGTTCACTACTGTTACTATACACAATGTTCACTACTGTTACTATACACAATGTTCACTTCTGTTACTATATACAATGTTCACTACTGTTACTATACATAATGTTCACTACTGTTACTATACACAATGTTCACTACTGTTACTATACACAATGTTCACTACTGTTACTATACACAATGTTCACTACTGTTACTATACACAATGTTCACTACTGTTACTATACACAATGTTCACTACTGTTACTATACACAATGTTCACTACTGTTACTGTACACAATGTTCACTACTGTTACTATACACAATGTTCACTACTGTTACTATATACAATGTTCACTACTGTTACTATACACAATGTTCACTACTGTTACTATACACAATGTTCACTACTGTTACTATACACAATGTTCACTACTGTTTCTATACACAATGTTCTACTGTTACTATACACAATGTTCACTACTGTTACTATACACAATGTTCACTACTGTTACTATATACAATGTCACTACTGTTACTATATACAATGTTCACTACTGTTACTATACACAATGTTCACTACTGTTACTATACACAATGTTCACTACTGTTACTATATACAATGTTCACTACTGTTACTATACACAATGTTCACTACTGTTACTATACACAATGTTCACTACTGTTACTATATACAATGTTCACTACTGTTACTATACACAATGTTCACTACTGTTACTATACACAATGTTCACTACTGTTACTATATACAATGTTCACTACTGTTACTATACACAATGTTCACTACTGTTACTATACACAATGTTCACTACTGTTACTATATACAATGTTCACTACTGTTACTATACACAATGTTCACTACTGTTACTATACACAATGTTCACTACTGTTACTATACACAATGTTCACTACTGTTACTATACACAATGTTCACTACTGTTACTATATACAATATTCACTACTGTTACTATACACAATGTTCACTACTGTTACTATACACAATGTTCACTACTGTTACTATACACAATGTTCACTACTGTTACTATACACAATGTTCACTACTGTTACTATACACAATGTTCACTACTATATACAATCACTACTGTTACTATACACAATGTTCACTACTGTTACTATACACAATGTTCACTACTGTTACTATACACAATGTTCACTACTGTTACTATATACAATATTCACTACTGTTACTATACACAATGTTCACTACTGTTACTATACACAATGTTCACTACTGTTACTATACACAATGTTCACTACTGTTACTATATACAATGTTCACTACTGTTACTATACACAATGTTCACTACTGTTACTATACACAATGTTCACTACTGTTACTATACACAATGTTCACTACTATTACTATACACAATGTTCACTACTGTTACTATACACAATGTTCACTACTGTTACTATACACAATGTTCACTACTGTTACTATACACAATGTTCACTACTGTTACTATATACAATGTTCACTACTGTTACTATACACAATGTTCACTACTGTTACTATACACAATGTTCACTACTGTTACTATACACAATGTTCACTACTGTTACTATACACAATGTTCACTACTGTTACTATACACAATGTTCACTACCGTTACGATACACAATGTTCACTACTGTTACTATATACAATGTTCACTACTGTTACTATATACAATGTTCACTACTGTTACTATACACAATGTTCACTACTGTTACTATACACAATGTTCACTACTGTTACTATACACAATGTTCACTACTGTTACTATACACAATGTTCACTACTGTTACTATACACAATGTTCACTACTGTTACTATACACAATGTTCACTACTGTTACTATACACAATGTTCACTACTGTTACTATACACAATGTTCACTACTGTTACTATATACAATGTTCACTACTGTTACTATACAATATTCACTACTGTTACTATACACAATGTTCACTACTGTTACTATACACAATGTTCACTACTGTTACTATACACAATGTTCACTACTGTTACTATACACAACTGTTACTATACACAATGTTCACTGTTACTATACACAATGTTCACTACTGTTACTATATACAATATTCACTACTGTTACTATACACAATGTTCACTACTATTACTATACACAATGTTCACTACTGTTACTATACACAATGTTCACTACTGTTACTATACACAATGTTCACTACTGTTACTATACACAATGTTCACTACTGTTACTATACACAATGTTCACTACTGTTACTATACACAATGTTCACTACTGTTACTATATACAATATTCACTACTGTTACTATACACAATGTTCACTACTGTTACTATACACAATGTTCACTACTGTTACTATATACAATATTCACTACTGTTACTATACACAATGTTCACTACTATTACTATACACAATGTTCACTACTGTTACTATATACAATGTTCACTACTGTTACTATATACAATGTTCACTACTGTTACTATACACAATGTTCACTACTGTTACTATACACAATGTTCACTACTGTTACTATACACAATGTTCACTACTGTTACTATACACAATGTTCACTACTGTTACTATATACAATGTTCACTACTGTTACTATACACAATGTTCACTACTATTACTATACACAATGTTCACTACTGTTACTATACACAATGTTCACTACTGTTACTATATACAATGTTCACTACTGTTACTATACACAATGTTCACTACTGTTACTATACACAATGTTCACTACTGTTACTATACACAATGTTCACTACTGTTACTATATACAATGTTCACTACTGTTACTATAAACTCTATGTTCGTTACTATCACTATATACTGTACCTCACTAAAGTTACTATAAGCTCTATGTTCGTTACTATCACTATATACTGTATCTTCACTACGGCACTACTCCTCTACACTACACTACACTGTTCCAACCTACATTATTTGGTTTTATGTCACAAAATCGTATTTACCTCGATATTTTTTTTTGATGTCCTCAAGCTCGGTGAGCAAAGTCTGTACTGTACTTCGGTATAACAGTTTTTATAAAACAAAAATTACTTGAACAATATGATTTATACAGAAGTTTTGGACGTTGTCGCTTATGCTAACTCGAGCCTCTCATGGCTCGAGTTAGTTGATCTTGACGAGAAAGAGCGAAACAAACCAACACAGGTTACAAAACAACCCCAACCCAAGCCACAAAATGGGCCTGTGATGTCATACTCACACTTGCTTAAGGATAAAGTACAGCCTCAAACCACAACACAAGAGAAGCCTCAGGTGGTTGAGGCCATAAAAGGACCCCAACTCGCACCAAAGCCCCAGAGGATTCCCCGGAAACGTGGAAATCGTGGTTTGGTGTCAGAAAACCCCGCTCCCATAACTACACCACAAGAGAAGCCTCAGGTGGTTGAGGCCATAAAAGGACTCCAACTCGCACCAAAGCCCCAGAGGATTCCCCGGAAACGTGGAAATCGTGGTTTGGTGTCAGAAAACCCCGCTCCCATAACTACACCACAAGAGAAGCCTAAGGTGGTTGAGGCCGTAAAAGGACCCCAAACCAAACCCGAAAATGGGCCTGTGATGTCATACTCACAGGTGCTTAAGGCTAAAAAATTGCCTCAAACCAAGCTCATCATCACAGAGGAGAGGTGAGGGTGAGGTCTATATATGTAAATCACATAAATAAAGTATAATAATATATGTGTCTTGTTTCTCTACCCTGCTGATGTGTAAGCCATACAAATTTACAGATCAATTTTCTACACATTGTCCTCAACACACAGACAACACAAGATAAACTACAATAAACAAAATTAAAAACGGATTCGTCTTCATGGTTGAAATATTTCATAATACATTTTTCCACAACATTAACATCTTCATTACAGGGTCGCCATTTTTAATATTTTATTTGGTTAACGACAGATTATTTTATTCAGTTCAGAGGCGACACCGTACTATGTTATATGTGCCACTAGCAGAATCGTGGCTCATCCACTAGGCAACGGTAGGGCGCCACCCTCACTGTTCAGTCCCCAAAACTTCTTCTTCCATCAATAGTTCATTAACGGTGTATATAAGTTCCACCATGTTTTTCACTACAACGGTACAGCAAAGTATATTTTTTTAGCATTAAACTGTTATTATTTTATTGTCTAATCGTCACTACATATAACACCCCCCATCATCACTACATGTAACACTACCCATCATCACTACATATAACATCAACCATCATCACTACATATAGCACCATCCATCATCACTACATATAACACCATCCATCATCACTACATATAACACCATCCATCATCACTACAGATCGGTAAAGTAATTTCAGAGATTCTCGTGCGGACACACAAACAAATAAACAAACAGACAGACAGAGAGACTTCTTTGTTATATATATATATATATATATATATATATATATATATATATATATATATATATATATATATATATATATATATATATATATATATATATATATATATATATATCATGTAGATCCACAATGAAAACGTGGATAAGATAAATCTAGATAAAATCACACGGGAAAAGGGAAACAACGGAGCACCTTAGCTCCGTTGTTTCCCTTTTCCCGTGTGATTTTATCTAGATTTATCTTATCCACGTTTTCATTGTGGATCTACATGAAATATGGAACTTACACGTCTCTCCTACGCTGTGTCCTTAATCTGTCAACAACATCCTCATCTTCGCCCCATCTACCGTAACTACAAGAAGAGTTTGCTGAAGGCTCATAGTCTCAAAAACAAGTTGAAGTTTTTGAAAGATTGCAGAGATGATAAAATTGTTCCCAAGTCCTGTCTTCCAAGTAGACTAAGAAATCTGGACAATCAAGCATTCTCTGAGTTGGATAAGGTGTTGCTAGATTCCCTTATCAAGAGTTCAAGTGATAGTGTGAAATTAGCCTTCAAACACAATGCTCAGTGTAAAATACTTATGCAAAACAGTGTTTGTGTTGATAAGTGGCACACCATTCGTGATTTTGTATATCAACTTCTTAGTGAAACTGACAAAGCCCAAAAAAGAAGGTTAAATGCCAAATTAAATGCTCTGTTTGACGAGAGTTACTGGACCATATTGAGTGATCCATATTTGTTCATAAACTTATCATCTTATGATCTACAGACAAATGAGAAACTTGTTCTTGTTTTTGGTAGGAAGTTTTCTATCACTCAACGGTGTGTTAATCCGCTTACTCTTGCTAAAGGTTTAATCAACCTGGAAAAGAATAAGTCGTCAGATGTTACAAATGAAGATATTTCCATAGCTAAAGGTTGTATAGTTGTATACATAATGTTTTACATAAAAAATTTGTTTCAAACATTACAAAAAGATTTGAAACAGCCTTGATAAACTTGAAAAGAAATAAGAATATCCATATTACCAAGGCTGATAAGTCTAATGCTATTGTTATTTTGGATAAAAGTGACTACAATGATAAGATGAATTCATTACTTAGTGATGAAAGCACGTATTGTGAGCTTACGAAAGATCCCCTGGAAAATATTAATAAGTTATCTAATTCCAAAATGAAGATGTTATTGAAAAAGAACCCCGATCTCACCAAACAGCTCTCTCAAATCAATCCCACTTTACCTTATATGTATGGATTGATCAAAACACACAAGCTTAACAATCCATTACGTCCTATCGTGAGTTCTGTTACTTACAAATTATCCAAATGACTGGTAAAGATGCTATCCCCTCTTACAGGCCAAATATCTAATTCACATATACACAATAACAGTGATATAATTGATAAACTCAAGAAACACAATGAACCTTGCGAATTAATAAGTTTTGATGTAAATTCACTGTTCACTAGAGTACCTGTGAAAGACCTACTTTCATTTCTTAAGGATAAATTACAACTGTTAGGTTTAACTATTGAACATGATACTTTCCTCAAATTGATAGAGTTATGCGTAACTGACAATGTGTTTAGAGCAAATGGGAAGTTCTACAAGCAAATATTTGGCATGAGCATGGGTAATTGTCTTTCTGCTCCTCTAGCCTGTATTTATATGGAGTTTTTTGAGTCTAGATTACTACCCAATATAGTGGACTTTATTCCTCCATGGTATAGATATGTAGATGATGTTCTTTGTCTTTGGCCTAAAAACAGTGACCCATTGGAATTTTTAGACAAGCTTAATGATATATCCCTTCCATTCCTTGATATGCTTATCATGAGAAATGGCCAAAACTACAAATTTAAGGTATACAGAAGGCCCACACAGGTAGACAGTTTCATTCACTTTTTATCGAATCACCTGGAGTCTACCAAAATGTCAGTTTTTTCTGCTATGTTCTTAAGATGTCTGCGTATTTGTGACTCTGAATTTATTGACGATGTATTTAAACACATTCATTCCATTGCACAGAAACTCGGGTACCCTTCTGTGTTTGTTGATCGTTGTTTTAAAAGGGCTAAAAAATCCTTTCATTCCTCTCAAACCAGACAAGTTCCTACACTTAAGAATATTTTGACTCTGCCCTGTCGTAATGAATTTGTCCCGTTAGTTCGGTCCCTCAAGCTACTAAATATTAATGTTGTTTTCAAGTATGACTCAACCATTACCAATATGTTAATAAGAAATAACCCAAGTTTGAATGTAAATGGAAGTGTTTATTGTATTCCATGTACCAAATGTAATTGTAATTATGTAGGACAGACAGGAAAAACACTGCAGCTCAGAATCAAACAACATAAGTACAATATCAGAACAGCATCTGAAAGCAGTGCCTTGTTCGCTCATGTTAGGAATAATAATCATCCCATTGCTTGGGAAAAAAGCTTAGAAGTATTTAAATCATCTTGTGTCACAGAAAGACTTCTGGTTGAAGCTAGTTTGATTAAGGAATTAAAATCAATAAACCTAAGTGATGGTCAGTTCAAAACTGAAAATATGTTACATAAATTTATTTGTCAGTGGCCCAAGGTTAAAAATGCTTTGAAAACCTTTGATCTAGAATTCTACCTCTATGATAGTTACTTAGTGGGTCCCTTAATTTTGACCTGACCTGACTAGTCACGTCACCCCCCCTTCTCTTAAGCTCCTCTACGTGTGTGTTGGTGTGGGGATTAGTGGATGACATCATTATGACCTGACCTCATGTTTTTAAGGTCACCCTGTATATTTAAGCTTCTCTCTGTCTATGTAATCCAGTTGCCTCTGAAGATGCCTTGAATAAAAACGAAAGCTAAGGTGCTCCGTTGTTTCCCTTTCCCGTGTGATTTTATCAAGATATATATATATATATATATATATATATATATATATATACATACACACTATAATTCCTTCACAGGACGTTTGGCTGTGAGTCGATGGTTGCTCCAGGAAATCCCTCCAGTGCTTGGCTGAATGTCTGAGAACACTGCGGCTCCTGAGGTTTACCCCGTCATCTTGCCACATGCCAGACTGCCTTATATACCACCGCCTGTCACCTGTTCTCCTTGCAACCATAACGGCCTGGGACACATATGTCATCCTTTAAATTATATTTTAAATTTGTAATTCCTCTGCTCCTTTGTAGCTGAGGCTGCCGCTGTGCGTGTCTGTCTGTTACCCCACTGTGGCGTCCTCTTCCCTAATCTCAAGGTTTTTAGTTTTCCCAAACCAAGATCATTGTGCCTGTTGACAACCCTGTTCAACACACCGGCTGTAATTACCAGGAATCTAGTAAACTTAAGCATATGTCAGTTAACTCCTGGTGCACCGAAGCTTCTCAAGGCTTTAATGTAATTATTCAAGTTGTGCTTCATCTCTTCACGCCTGTGATGGTCTGCAGACTCGGCTCTTATCAAGGAATGATTGTTACTTCTAATATCTTCCAAGACATCAATACTTGTTGAACTATAAACTTTGTTACATATTATACACCCACCCACTCACACATACACCCACCCACACACACACACACACCCCCACACACACCCGCACACCCCCGCACACACATACACCCCCCCCACACACACCCGCACACACACAAATACATGTCCTGAAAATAGAAATGTAAACAGACTAAAATGTTCATACAAAGAGAGAAAATATACACTCTGGATTCCCCTCTCACAATTCCCTTTTATACGACCAAGAAAAACTGGGTAAGTGTGGTGAAGCGCTGCAGCTGCAACTCCAAACGACTTGGCGAACTATAATCAACGTGCGCTGAGCGTTCCTAACTTAACCGTAAAAATCCCTTAACACACTCTTTGAAAAAGCATACTTTTTTGTATACATTAAAACTTTTTCTACATGGGAAGTCAAAGAGTTGAGCTGAGGGGAAAATATTGGGTAGAAACAGACGAAAAAACTGGAGATGAAATAAAACTTCTACACCCACAGGTAAATGATAGGCAAACTATATAAGAAAACACTGTCTATGTTACTATGGATCAAGACTCAATGAACGAAGATACTTAGAATAATAGAAGTTTGTATTAAGTCACAATCACATCAATATACTACCAGCTTACTTGAGTATGTTTATATCCCAATATTATTAATTAACGATTTAAAATTATGCTATCTAATCAATATAGAATATTATATTATTATATAAGTAAGACACTACGACGATGCAGTGCACACACACACACACACACACACACACACAGGGGCAAACATGCATATATATGAAAATATATTCGTATCACTTTAAGTGCACATGATCCTAATATCTGCTGATAACCACACGGAAAAAAGACAACACGAAGTTCCCAAGCGCTTTCGTGTAATGCATATCTTCAGGGGAGAGTACAGACCGGATGAGTAGTTAATAACAAGGCCACTGTAATATACAGTAAAAGGTCAAGGGTACTTTAAGTTCAGTCCAATATTATAGATATATTCAAATACCTCATCTATGAATTCTGGACTGCATATTCGTAGAGCACGTAAAAACATTCATTGACGTGGAATTTGAATATACAGGTATCTATAATATTGGATTGAACTTAAAGTACCCAAGATCGTTTGTAGACAAATGCCTTAATGTCGCTAAGATTTTTTTTATAGAACTGATCCTAAACCTCCTCAAGACAAAAAGAATCTCTTAGTATTACCATCATGATGATTTTGCGTTAAAGAATCGCTGGAAATTGTCCATAAGACAACGTCGACCTGCCTCCACCCCCACCAAAATCGCAAACATCTGTAGCCGTTTAATCACAACATAATTATAACAATCGAGGAATTTATTATTTGCGTGACAAAAATAAAATTAACCAATTATTAATTTGTGAATATCGTGCTCCAATGGATACATTTAATATTGTAAATAAATACAAAAGGTGGAAAAATTTTCTTTATTTGTAAATCATTAATTATCAATGATATGTTAAAGCTATAAAATTCATTACTAACATAAAGTGACACTGGCATAACTTCACAGATACATGATACTTAAAAAGTGTGCCTTCTGACCTCTCTCCCTAGATTCTGAAATCGATCTTCTTCTATATCATGTTGGTAATGACTTTATAACCACACTCGTAAACATGCCAGTCGGTAATAGGGGTTTCTCTCTCTCTCTCTCTCTCTCTCCTTATTAACTGTTCTTTTCATCCTCTCCCTCTCACCCACTTCCTTTATCTCTATATCACTCTGGCTTTTGTTCTTGTTCCTATAATTGTGTTAAGCACGTCAGGTAGAGCTACTTCGACTGTTACCCGGTAGTGCAGGGAAAACTAATTGTGATTTACAGCCACACTAACACTCCTTCATAGTTTTTTGTCACAAGTTTTTTTCTCTGAGAGTTATATACTTAATTTATAGTTCGAGAGTTATTCTATTCAAGCCATGATATTAATGACTGTACACATTATAATACTCGTCAGTACATCAGATACAAGACTGTAAATCAGAGCAAAAATAATGAGGTTATTATTCAAGGTTTACGGACTGTGACTTTATGATGAGTGGCTGTTATAATGTTATTTGGCCTACCATAATATTTTTTTTTAAAACTTATATTGTCATTAATTCTTCTCATATTTTAAACTTACTAATTACATTATAGGAAACTGTATAATGTTTAATTGATGTAATATTTATCTTAATTATACAGTGTTTCCCTTCAAGACAACAGTAACTACCGGGTTATGGAGGAGCAGCGTGAGTGTAGTGAGGGAAGGAATACCAGAGAGGAAAGACAGTTTGGCCATAATGTATTAACTAATTTCATGCATCTCACACACACACACACACACACACACACACACACATACACACTATAGGAAACATATTGTTCAAGATGTCGTGTTAAGTTATAATATCGTCTTCATCGTGTCAGTCAAATTGGGGAGGAAAATACATGTTTTTGTCTCAGACGAATAATATATCACTAACTGTAAACGGGAAATATTTAAACACTTACGAAACTGATTAAATTTGTTTTATTAATGACGTTCAGAAGAGTATTGCAGGTGAAAGTGGTCCCGTACGACTCTGCAGAAGAAGTAATTTATTAACGAAAAGTGAAAAGTTGTGGAATGTTTTGTATCCCCTCTAGAGCAAAGTCCTCCATTTTATTTGGCTAGGGGGAAGTCGGCCATATACAGAAAGCGCATAGATATGAATTTATTTGTTAAAATAGGGTACTGGCTTTGTCACACGAGATGTATTGATTTTTACACCGAGAAAGACAGGACCCCGAAATTCCGGTGGTTCAGGAGATCAGCTCAAGGTTTATGTCTGACTTTACAGGTCAGTCTGCTCATTCGTTGTCATAGATGGTGTATGGAGCGGATCTCTGTCTCTGGGAGTGGAGTTAGTGGTTTCAGCCCACTCTTAAAAGGTAATTCTTAACAAATACACTATTTTATATTTTATCATGAAAAATAATGCATCTGTGAGTATTTACACTGAGTGGTAATGTTAAACTTTAATTTATACTACAGGAAATACGTCATTGAAAAACAAAAAGAAAGAATTTTAACCAAACACCACATGTACTATTGTTAAACTTTAGCGTGGTGTAACTTTGGCAACGAGCACAATACTACACTACGGCCACAGTACACACCATGTGGATATTGTCCTTGTGCATTTATGTATACGTCTCCACGCTCTTTGTCCAACTCGTTACAAGACAAATTCTCAAACTGGAAACAAAAACAAAATATGATGTTTTTAAGCTTTATCATTTTATTGTAGCTGAAAGACTTAACTACGCCTAATATTTTAAAGCCATTCGTGCTCAGCCCTGCCATATGGAAATAACTGTTGATTACATAAAATAAAAAATATATCCCCATATACTCTATCCGAGAAAGAGACCATTTCACAAACTAAGAGCCACTACCCAACTATTACAAGAATAGTTTAAAAGATATAATGGTAGTTGTTACACTTGTGCTGCCATTTGCCAGTGTTGTGCTGAGGGGTTCGGGGCTATTACACTCAACAAATATATTACACCAACAGAAACTACATCGTGAAAGGCAGAGGGAAATGTAGCAGAGAAAAGTAGAAATGAGAAAGTTTAAAGCTGGATTGGCAAATTTGGGAGATAATGGAAGAAAAGATAGAAATTTTAGTGTTACAGAGAGGAGGTCGAGAGACGGGCAAAACTAGAGCTGTTAAACTGACGATAAAAATGTTAACAATTATACAACAATCACAGTGAAACAAGTCAGTGTTGTTGACGATGTATCAAGACTATACAAAAATGGGATCTATAAAATATTAATATCCAGGAGTCGTATGTTAGAATTTAGAGAAGTATTTTCATATGACTAGTTATACCTTACTAGACACAACACACCTCGGGGAAGCTGTTGTTATCACGAAAAGCCTTTAAGTGTTTCAACAAATAGAGTCTTTAAACCATGTACTAGTCGTTTCATATACTAGACAGCAGCTATTAAAAGTAAAGTCACAACTAAGTTCTCAAGGGAAGAAAACGATGCTTTCAATTGACTCGTATTACCCTCAGTTGGTGCTCTAAGGAATCTGTATATTTTTCACTCCTCCTGCAGTGGACTAACACATTCCCCATCAATAACATCCGATCATTTTGTTTCTAAACGCGGAAAGGGAGGATGAGACAGCTTTCACGTAGCATTGTTTACCAACATCAACTACACATGCATGGAGCCAATATGGTGCCCTCGAGTCACCTAACCAAGATAAACTACAGCAGTTTTATGTCATGTCTATACGCTTAGTCGTGTGCCATCTGTAGATAATAAATACCGATAATAATATTCCACCTTTTTTGTAACTATCTTAACCAAACAAATATAAATGAAATACTTAGGCTCTACGAAAAGTATTCTTACGATCCCTGACAATTCACTTATAGAATCTGTAGGTTTAAGACAACATATTTTTGTTGTTGATGGAGATTAACTCACACATTATTTATAGCCCTCCCAAGGCTGCAGGTCCACCTTCAAGAGAGCCGCATCGATTATTGCCTTATACACCGATAGTTGTGTCTTTAGCTACATAAGACTAAAAATATTGCATCGATGTTAATTTAATCAGGGACGTTCTAAGATGATTTATTTATATGTACAATACAACAAAAGAGGAGCACAAGAATTCTCAAGAGGTGTAGATCAGCCTGAAAAGCTAAGTCACCTTTACACGATCCACAACACCACAGCCAGACACGCTAAGTCAGTCTTGAAGATAAGCATGAACGCGGCATGCTTCCCCGTTGAGCGTTGTAATGCTTTTTCGCTTGGCCTTCCACACGATGCGAGGGGGTGGGTGGGGGAGGGTGCCCAGTAAACAAGCCCCCGCGTTTGTGTGGTTAGGTTAGTTTAGGTTAGTTAATGGCCCCAACTACACAATTTATTTAAACAAATATATATATATATATATATATATATATATATATATATATATATATATATATATATATATATATATATATATATATATATATATATATATATATATATATAAATTATGTTGTTACTAAGGATCCCAGCAATATAAACCACATTCGCGTTATAGCAGAAATACTTCAAGATTTTTATTATTTACAGCGCGACTATTAGCGTATTATTTATATTGAGATAGTACAATATAAATGCGTGCAATTGAACTACGTAATTATGCGTGTATCTTTTGAGCCGTCCATTTCAGGAAAAAACAACATATTTGAAATCGGCATAAAATTCTACATATAGTTGGCCAATTTAAAAATAAATAAAATAAATAATCAGAATTTTGGAAAAGTACCACACTATAACCAGACACGCTAAGCCAGCCACAACCCCTCAAATAAGCCACTACACAACAGACAGACACACTAAGCCAAGCACGACCTCTCACATAAGCCACCACACTAAGCCAAGCACGACTTCTTACATAAGCCACCACACTAAGCCAAGCACGACTTTTCACATAAGCCACCACACTGGCCAGACATGTTAAGCTAGCACCGACCCTCACATAAGCCACCACACCAGTGAGATAGAATTACCAGGGTTATATTGGAGTGTTCAGTGGGAACCGGGGATTCTGACCGTCAATATTATCCTGCCACCGTAAATTGATAAAAAAAAAACCCACAGTCGATCACGGTGCAAGTTTAATTAACCGTCCTACTGCACTACATACAAGAGGGAAAAAATGTATTAAAGTTGGCCTCGACCCCGAGTTTGTGCAGCAGCTCAGAGAACTTGATGTCACTAACAGAGAGAGGAATAAAGATTGATGGTACACGGATATAGAAGTGCCAGAATAAAAATAGAGAGAGAAAGATTGGAGAAATAAAGAAAATATTCTCACAGAAATTATGAATGAATATGTGGATATAATAAAGACAAACGTTATATGTATTGAAATATATCGAGGAAATAAATGATAGATATCCACCTGACTAACCTGAGAACCCCAGAACACCATCCACCTGACCTGATCCAGTAATCGTTGGGACCTCGGAGGGAGGAGTGTGTGTGACTCTGGCCAGCGAGCTGTGGGAGGTAGTTAGTGGGAAGACATGTACTGTACTGTGCGTTTGTGTATGTTTGTTTTCTAAACCTCTTCACCGCAGACAACAACTTATAGTGTATACTAGAGTTGCATAGTACTGGTATGCTCAGCTGGTCATAATTAACTGTGTACGGGCACAAACACTTTCTGTCCACATAATGTACACAAACTATCGCCCAGGAGAAGACTTAGTTCACAAGTACTGTTGGATTAAACTCTGGGAGCCCCACAGGGTTACAGACCTCCTTTCCGCTTGTGTAGATAAACCCCTCAGTGAATTATGACCCCGATTTTCCAATATTGGAGTTAAAATCAATATTGAAGAAATGATTTATAATGATATATTAAATATAGTGGATGTTACCCCAACACCGCCAGTCTAAAAAAAATAAAAGGATTACAAGGTTGTCTTGTAATTGATCATATGTTTTATCAACACGAGGCTTTTAGTAGGAAGTTTGCAGTTTATTCAGTTAATATTAACGATGGCAATTCAATGGTATCTTTCTAGGCACACAAACAGTTTAAGAGAAGTCAAGGAAAGAAATTACAAACACAATAGAATACTATAGGCACTAACTAGTATGTACAGTACAGCAATTGATAACTTCACAGATAAAAAAAACTTTATTCCTTGAATGAATATGAACCAGATAGCCTAACACGGGAATAATGAATGTCTTTGCTCCTTGATAAAATCTCTTAAACGCATTTATTTTAATCACATCAGTCTGGCTCTTCCTTGTCCTGATCTCATCACACGACTAAGTCCTTAAGAAAAACACATCTCGTTGACTCTGATATGTCACAATTTCCGCCTGTGGTCCTGACAAAGATGCTTTTAGGAACTCAATCAAACCAATTTAGCAACTAATTTGTGCCCATCTGAGTATGCATGTGTCCGATTTTGTGAATATAATAACTCAAACAAACATTAATGACCTTTAAGCAAACTTGGCAAGAGGATATATCATGATGTCATCCCATACGAGTTCGATTAACAGTATTTTCCGTCGTTATTGTCCAGTTAGAAACATCTAAAACTTTTTTGTGGTGCGGCGTAGGATTAAGTCTCCCCTTGTGATAAACACCTGTCAGACTTCCAATGTCTACAATTACTTTCTCCAGTTCTCAGAAAGTTGCCCCTGTACACACCACCCCAACCCCTAAAGTCGGTACCTTTAACAACTTGGGTGAATATCGATTTTTTGACAGTTCTGCTGCAAATGTATGTTTTGTTTTTCAGATTGTTTCAACTAGCAATAACCTTTTCCTGTTATCCCAGACGTCTTCGAACCCTTTGGTAAGTGTTAGTATCAGGGTATTTTTTGCCAAATTTCCTGAATTTCGCCACTCGAATTTTTCCTATATAAAATTGTTCATTTCGTCTACCCACAGTTCCTCTGTACAGTCATGCCTCAAGGCCTTGTTCTTGCTCCCTCCCTTTTCCTTTACATATGAATAACCTGTCAATAACCGGAACTTGTAAAGACGACACCAATCTTAATAACAATCTTACGGACGGCCTCCCAGCAGACTACTTCCAATTTCAACTCTGGTATCACTGCCATCACCTGGAAACCAATAGCTCGGTAACATTTAATGTCTTCAACAACATATTTATTGTATATTCGCTCCACATTATAAATCAAAGACTACTGAAACGTGGTATTCAACGTATTAGTTATCATCTTTAAACTTACTTCACTCACAAGAAAAAGAAAATACTGAAGTCACTACATTTGTTCCTACTTCTAGTTTCTCTCAACTATTCACATTATAACTTAAGGTTTATATTCCCTCACTTCTCTGACATTAAAGATTTCTATCTGAATCTTATTTAAACCTCTACCACATAATCCATCTCACCCCTCAAGTCCCTCACTCCGAGTCAGTCATTCAGTATCCTCCACTTCCGTATTCTATCACCCAGTATAATGGTCAATTCTCTAATGCAGTTCACACTATCACTCTCGCCTATTTCAACTCGGACACGCTCTACTTGATTGCTTAATCGTATGCCATCAACGCACTGCTAAAACAACATATAAACGACTCTCTCTCTCTCTCTCTCTCTCTCTCTCTCTCTCTCATTCCTCCCAGCGAGCGACGCTATAACACGTCTTCCCTGTTACACATAAGCGCCAGCTCTTCTAATGCACAGTATACAGGCACCTTCAGCTAACATCCGCAAATTAATATTCTCCCCGACACGGTGTCAGCCAAACACTGCACGAGCCCAGGGCACATTGTCGCCAGTGTCACTTTGTATATCGCTGCTGTCACGGGCGACTCCTGTCACGGGCGACTCCTGTCACGGGCGTCTCCTGTCACGGGCGTCTCCTGTCACGGGCGACTCCTGTCACGGGCGACTCCTGTCACGGGCGACTCCTGTCACGGGCGACTCCTGTCACGGGCGTCTCCTCTTACATTCTCCGTAAAAAATTAACAACAAAATGAGACTGAGAGGATAAGAGAGTAAATAAAGGATAATATTATTATTCTTTATCTATTAATCTTATTTATCATTTCTTTTTTGAGAGAGAAAGTTGTGGAATTCGAAAATTGAGAGTAAATGAAAAACTTGAGGATGTGGGGAACGTATATGAGAGAGAGAGACGGAGTGTTGAAGAATGAAAGACTAAGAGTTTTAATGTAACATAGACGCAGGTATTGTACAGTAGGCGCCAGCTGAACATTGAGTCCTACTGTATGGAGAACATTTGGATTTTGTCCTTAATCCTAACATTTAAGTTCTGTTTGTCTGTGACCTTTTACGGGCGTGGTTCATTGATCAGTCAGTGAGAGGTAGAAGCTCTGTGGGGTATATTAATGAGGCCTGTCACGGTTATTATTAACAAGGGGTAGTTAGCTAAAGTGTCTCT